>NW_006800031.1:1527884-1536323 GCF_000485575.1 Poecilia formosa
TACTAATAAGAATCCAAACACACACTTGCATACACACACATACACAATGCCAGCTGGATCAAGTGGCTTGGGAAGGGGAAGGCAAAAAAAAAAAAAGGAAAGAAAGATGATGTCTTTCAGGACTTTAACACTAAAGTGCAAGACCAGTTCTGTAGCCCACGCTACGTTAAATGGTTCCATTCGAAAGATTGGATGCTCCCTGTGTTTTGTCTCAGTTTTCTTCATTAGTCTGAAGTGCGAGGAGACAGTTTATCTACACAAATAACAGAGTCTGTTTCATGGATCAAATAAAAGTCTAATTTATAAACACTATTTTTAACAACAGTTGCTATTTTTGAATGCTTATAATCCTGACTAGAAATTAAAAAAAGAGCCACGGAGGTCGGTCACATTCTGAACTCTGAACGGCATTTAAATGAAAGGAGTTGAACTTCCCTGTTTTATTGAGGATTTATAAATATCAACCGTCGACATTAAAATCCCTGCTAAAGTTCAGACAAATATTTTGAAATTGTGTTTTTCCGTTCAGTTAAAAATCTGTGAATGCAGCCCAAGTTTCAACACTGCACCATTAAAACAAAATTCAATTCAGTGAGTTTATAATCTTCTAACATTCTTATTTCCTCATATATTTCACAAATATCAAACTTCAGGATGGATATTAAGATGATGTCCACTGTTTACACATAAAGCTTTCCATGACCTAAGTAGTAAAACTGTAGTCTGATCTGACCACAGTACTGTTTTTGCCATGTTTGCCAGATGCCCTACACCCACTAGGTGACTTCTGAAAACAATTTGTTGTGGTGGATTTTATTTAAAGGCGTCATATTGGGTTGCATACAAATGCACAACACATTAGTCACATTAAATTCCAGTAAAATACACTGGAGTGAGTAGATTTAATGACAATCAAAATGCGTAAAAGTTAAAGGGAATTCATATTTTTCCAAGCCACTCTTGGTATCTACGGCACTGGAACCGGTTTGGTCGCCAAAAATAAACATCGCTAAAATGTTGTCAATTTTTTTTCATAATTATTCATATTTCATCCTCTAAGAGTACACAAGTGGGTTTTTCTTAGAAGCTCATCGTTATATCTATGTTTGGGTTTGCCCTTCAAAATTAATGTGTGTGTGTGTGTGTGTGTGTGTGTGTGTGTGTGTGTGTGTGTGTGTGTGTGTGGTGTGGATGAGTTACTCACAAGGTTTGAGGTTCTTCTCCTGCACCAACGACAGCCACTTAGCCCCAGTGCCAAAGATGGTGATGCTAGAAATGAGAAAAGTGGACACAGATATGAATTTTTGGGAACAAAAGGAAGAAAAATGAACAATTCCTCAGTAGGTCATTCTAAGGACAGAATGGTAGTTTTCTGGGAAAAGAATAGATTTGCATCAGAGGTTCCAAGAATCTCAGTCACAATTTATAGCCTCCGACATACATGTATTGTACTCTAAATTATGAAGCACATATTGCTGGATAAATGAAGAACATTCCAGATGTTTTCCTTGAACTTTCTGCAAGAAAAAAAAGTGCACACTCTCCTGTTATGGACCATGCAATAACATGTCCAAAAAATTTAAAACTCTTATCTATTAACACCATTAAAGACTTAAAAAAAAAAAAAAAACATGAGTAAAAGAAATGTAATCTATTTAAGAATTTGCACAAATTTTGGTTAAGAATTACTTAATGGTAAAGAAATTGATAAATGAACCATTTTTAAAATAAAAGGAGGCGATGCCAGACCGCTGGAGTGACTGTGACATTGCTGCTTAGCCAGAACCGTGGTATTGCTCCATTTATTGCTTCAGTGAATCTGAGCTGAATGTAAATAAAAGCCTAAAAGGGGCACAAGTTACTGAGCAGCCTTTGCCCTTAATCCCATCTGCTCCAATGGAGCTGCTCAGTTGCCTGTTGTACTTGGAAGCTCCCAGTGGAGAAGAATGAGTCACTGTGTAAATGTAAAGCAAGGTGATGCAGAAACACAGCCCGTGTGCTCAGTTAAGCCTCGATAAAAAATGAGGAAAAGGGTGACTGGGAATTGACTTTCACCTGAACAAACACAAAAAGACTTGCAGAGTATTGGCCAGACAAGGAGGACAAAATGTCTCAATTTTAGATGCTCCGCTAGGAAAAGTATCGACAAAATGTTTGCACTTAACAATGGTGAAATTGAATGATTTGAGAAGTTTCCTTCTTGGTGAGTGGAAGTCACCCTGGCAGCTGACAACAGTTGCACAACATGTGTGGAAGGCATGAAGGGGCGAAACGTCACTTTTCATTGCAGGCGGTTTTAATTTTGGAACCAAACAAAAGGGCCTTTTAATGTCTCTGTGAATGGGAATATCTGCATTCTCGTCCTTTCAAGTTATTTTTGTTGACGTCTTAATCAATCAACTTGCCTCTTATCATTGTAATAGACAATTCTTCCACTGAAAAACAAACCTAAAATCTATCTGTATGTGGAAGACACAATCCTTTGGTGCTTTATTGATCAAATGGCCAAGAATCAGTTTGTGATGAAAGCTGCTATTTGTTCCATTTGTGGTTAAAAGATGTGGCTGATGGGGTGAATGACCGGGGCGGGGGTGAGATGGGGTGAAGTGGTAAAGGTCCCAAGAAGAATTGGGTGGTACTGGGTGGAATGAAGCCACGTGTCTGATGCATTTACTCCTTGGTCATGTTGATTCTGATGAGTTTCTCTATTGACTACAGCCACAGGATGGCATTTTAAGCAATAAGGCAGAAAATCTACAGTAAGGTTCTCAAAAGCTGAGAATTTGGAGACATTTTGCCAATTTTCTAAAACACTGTATACATGAAAGTTGGTAAATTTGCATAGTATTTATTAACCCTTTTTATTTTTTTTATTTTTCTTTCAAGAGAACAGTAAGTTGCATGGTTAGGTTTCTGTATGCTGTAAGCGGTTATCTGAATTAATTCCACTTCATTACAGTTTTAAGACATCCGAGTTCAATAAAGCATAATGTGCTTTCCGGTCAGAAGTTGTACACATTCAAAAGGACAAAGGCCAACAATTACCAGCTTTCACTGATGCATTTGACCAGTTTTGGGGTGGAGAGATTTTAAAACCTATTGAGAATCTATGTTGTATAAATAAGAACTGGGTGAACAAACTTCAGTTTACTGAGTATTAATTATACATCCTGGTCAAAATTTAACCATACACCCCAAATATACACATACTGGTACATATTTTCGGATTAAACTTTATAAAATGAACCCAATTAATAATGCATGATCCCTTTAGAACAGTTAATACCTGATCTCCACATTTGGTTGCAGCCATCTGACTCCAAAGATGACACTCCTCCCCCAAATCTGTTTGTCATCTGCACACAAAGTCCCTCTCTCTTTTATCCATCATCCCTGACCCCCTATCTGCATCTGGATTTGTTCGTTGCTTGCTGCCATGGAAACAGCCCTGCCGCTCTGATTGGAGGCAGGTGGCCAGGTGCGGCTGCTAATTGGGTGTTTAAGATGGAGGGAGGAGGAGAAGCTGTGAGTCTTTGCCTCTGAGGGTTGTGTGGCAGCACGACCCGACGTGTGCGTTTCAAGGGGGACGTGTAACTGGAAGCTGCTAAATCAATAAGAGATGCTCAAAAGCAATCAGACACAAAAACACCTCAGAGCAATTATTGCATTATGCGTCCCCGCTCCACGTCGTGATGCAGCAGCTGAAGCTCCACTTTTCATTGCGTCTATTCTAGACTACCTTTCCATTTGTTCTCTGGCAAGTAAGTCACTGGGGTGTAAATAAGAGCCTTTGCTCTCTTCACAGGTGTCCCGGACAAAAAGAAACCACGCAAAACTGCTGCTTGAAGGAATACAGTTTAAAGATTAGCAAATATTCAAGCATTTCTGAAAGCCAGGAAAAGTGGATCTTTTTGTAATTTTAACACAAACTAATACTAATTTTGTGGCAAATAGGCCAATTATAGCAATTACAGTGTCCTATTTTTGTTTTAAGAAATTAAACATTTCATTTAGATATTGCATACATTTTTGTTTTCATTTTTCTTTCCAGTGTGGGTATGACACAATAACTTAAACTTTATTCTTTGTCCTAAAAGAAGAACAATTGACATTTTACACGGTCAATAACTGAACAATGAATAAACTGTTGTTTCAGGCTTGTTAAAAATAATCTGCCGCCACATCAGGATTTGACACAAATGGACAAGAGATTGAAGAGACAAGAAGATCCTCTGAGAACACAGGAGCTTCAGGAGTCACACTCACACACGGAACCTGTCAGAAATTAAATGCTGTAACCTTTTCTTTGCTACACGCAGGAATACATTCAATTCTGTTTCCACTTTGGTCCGGCGGGATAGTTTCACTAAAATCTTTCCTATGTACACCTTGCTCATGGGAAGTCGTCAGTGCATTCAGATGTTCTGTGCTTCACACTGTATCGAGAGATTGCAGTCTCTGTCAGAGCATGGAGTGCCCTTCAAAATTACTGGCATCCCAGGAAGAGGTGTGTAAAACACCCTTAAAAATACTTTTTCATTGTAGTATTCCTAAAAATGTGAAAGACAGAAAACATGCCATTCAAGTAATGTTTTTTTTTTTATCTTCTGGATGACAAGGAAATCTCCAAAGCTCACCGTTAGAAAAATGCAGCACAACGTGGTACTGAGGTCTAGTGGACTTTTCTGTCCTACTAGCACAAATGGAAACATGTAAATATGCTAATTATTTACAGTTGGTGAGACTGAAGTTGTAACAGATACTCAATAACAAATTATTAAATGTTTAAGGTGGCTTATGGTTGTTTTATAATGTCTCCTGGGATTTTAACTGAATGAAACTAAGAGCTTTTTTCCGACAAGTACTCCAGGTGGGCTGAAGAGACATGATGCCGTGAGCCTGCATGACATTATAACCACTTTCAAATGTCTCAAACATTCAAAATAAAAACATGATCAAATCTTCTTGTAAAGAAATTATGGATTGTCACTGAGTCTTTCAGCAGGATAATAATCAACACAGAAATCACCGTTAAAATCTTTTATGGCTGCAAATAACTGTGGATGTTATTTTGTAGTTTTGGCAGGTGGAAAAAATAATAACTTAATTTGGTTTCTCAATGTAAAAAGTAAAATTACTTCAACCAGATGTTTGTAAAAAAAATAAATAAATGTATGAGAAAAAAACTGGAGATTTTCAGGAATTTATTTGTAGATGACAGAACTTGATTAACCTGAACTTTGTGGCGTTCCTTGGTTAGCCTCTTTAGAGCTTCATTTCATGCAGTGATCAAAAATATCAGCCTTTCACTATGACTATTTTTTTAACATTCTGACACAATACTGCATGAATCATTATCAGGTTTTACTTCAAAAAATATTTTAAAAGGTCAATAGCTCAAAAAAACTGAGGCACGGGAGCAATTAAATTATTAGCATCGCACAAATGACTAACAAAATTCAAGGTGAGAGGCAAAACCTAACAGTAGGTTTTACATTTTCCAGATCTCTGACAGTTTCAGCTCCAATTAAAAAGTCCAACGTCAGTTCAGAAAGAAAAACTGTAAAAATTTATGGCAGTCTTCCCAGAGGGTTTTATTTTCCCCCCACTGCCTTCAGGTTCTAAAGAATATGTCTAAGGTAGCAATATCAGCACCTAATTGGTTCAGGTTTCTCACAATTTAAGGTATTATCCATCTTTCTGTCATACGAGTTGTTTTTTATTAAGTACTTCTGTATGGGCACTTTTGCTTAGTATATCCCAATCCTGTTCATTCAAGTTTCCCCATAAAAAAAAAAGAATGACATCATATGATAAATGCTCAACTCAATAGTAACATTTAAACAGACATCAGTAACTTTGGAATCTACTAATAGTTCCTGTCAAAGATTTTTGCAGGAGGAGCGTTTCTTTGCAGTTTTGAAACTTCCAGGGTGTCAAAATGTCCTTTCTATTATTCCCCTCCTTGCTGAAGGCAGTGTGTCATCTGTAAAGATGTTTCACACAGGTATCACTGCGTTTAAGTCTCACTTTTGCTGACCGTGGTACTTTTTTGTAACGTCTGCCTGGCAGAGTGTGGACAGTAATGCACAGTCACAGTCATGGACTAAAATGACAAAATTCTGAACTGATATATTTGCTGAAGGACAAACCAAGTGCAGAAAGGAGTTAAGGTCCTTGTGGACTTAATAATATAGATTATTTTTTCAATTATTACTATCTCTAAACAACTTTGTTCTTAAGTATTGAATCTTTGGTTTTTCATTAGTCGAAGGAGCTGTTTTTTTTAATTTTTTTATTTTTATTGTAGAATAAATGGAAAAATTCATCAACAATTAGGCTATTTTATTGGTTTTTAAATTGCACCAAAAAAAAATCAATTCGTCACATTCCAACCAAATGTCATTGTATGTTATCGAGATTTTAAATGATAGACACACATAAAGTGGTGCACAATTGTAAAGTGGAAGGGAAAAAATAAAACCCCTTCTTTAAAGCCCCAAAACCCGTAAACTGAACACCTTCAGCTGTAACTAAATTACTAAAGTGAGTCCACCTGTACGTGATTCAGTCTTAGAATAAATACAGCTCGTCCATTATGGCCTGCTACTTGTTAGAAAATACGAGTGAATGGTATATTAACCCTCACATTATCTTTAACGAATCATTCTCATAGTTAAACATGGTGATGGGTGGGATTGGAGTATCTAAGTTTGCTTTTGCTGAAAATTGCAATGTTGATACCAATTATGATTTTCTGATTATTTTTCTTTCTTATTATTATCACAATTTTCCACTTCACTCTCTGATATTTGGCATCTCAGCCACTCAAAAGCAACATCAGCTGTCGGCATAAAGAGCATCCGGAATCCGTCAAACAGGCCATATTTATTACCAAAATGCACCACAGCTGAAATATATGACCTACCAAATATTGAATCCAAGCTTTCATTTGCAACTGGAACATTACACACACAACCAAGACATACCACCAGAGCAAAACAGAAGGACTTAACCAAAAGCATCTTCATGTTATGGAATGACCCAGTCAAAGTCCAGACCTAAATTAAAATGAGAATCTGCAAGAAGAAAACGATGTTTATGAATGTTACCAGTCCAATCTGAATAAGCTTGAGACAAGAAGAAAACACAAATTGTCACTTTGTAATTACGTACTGATTTGTGTTGGAGTTCGACATAAAACTGTAATAAAATACATTGAAGTTTACGGTAGTAATGTGATAAAATGAGAAAAAGTTATAGCGGTTTGAACAATTCTGCGAGGCGGTATATGTAGGCAGTTAGATAACCGTGTCCCTAAGCAGCTTGAAGGAACAGGATACAACATAATCAGGCTGACAATTTCACTAAATAAAAAAAAAAACAAGAAGTTATCTTAAAAACTGCTCAGGGGCTTCATTTCACAAAGACAATTAAGAACGCGACTGCTAAAAGTACTGGCACATTGTAGTTTGGCAGCAATCATCCAGCTCCTTTACGACGTACATAAACCTTTCTAAAGTTTTAATTGGAAATGCTTAGAATTTACTCTGACAAAGCACACAATCTTAAAAACCCATAGTGAAGGAAAAAATATGTTCATATTATTTGTTTTATAGAAATTAAACCCATCACAGCTCATTTCATCCAGCTCACACATCTACACACTTTAATACTTTTGCCCTTACAGATTGATCAATAGGGTTTATAAAGTAGTGTTTATGGTATTGAAAGTGGGAACGGGAACCGCAAAAGGACATTTAGCCAAGACAAGATCTGTTGTAAATATTGTGTGTGTTTTATTAAGGAAGGTGGTGTGTGAGAATATTTCTTTAGGGATGGAAAGAAAGAGGGGTTGTAAAGAAACTGCAGTTATTACAAATGTTTTTTTTACTGATCAGCAGAAGCTTTGGCAACCAAACTTACAGCCACATCTATTTTAAAAGTGGATCAAATCCATAATACATAAAGCTGAGCTCATTTAACTGAAGCATAGACATGACTTGATTATTATGGTGTAGCCTGGGTGTTGTAAACTGCTAAAGCTGTTCCAACAGCTTTAGGACTCTTTAATGACAGAGTAGGAAGAGCGCAGATGACTGGGGTTATCTGCAGCTGTAGCTCCGCTCTCCCACACCTGTTGCTGTGCAGTGATGCTCAGCTGTCTGAATAAAGATCTTTTAACAAGACACAAATTTGACTATTTTTCAGTTGTGAAGAGCATGAACAGTCGCGGTGTGAAAGCAGAGTGAGCAGAGCATTTTTTCAACTCAACTTTTTTAAAGTAGAGTTGAAAACTGTGATTTGCCTCTCTGTTAAGCAACAGACTGCAGGTTAGCTTTCTGAGAAGATTTACTAACTAAAAGGCTAATATGTGCTTGTTATTGTATCACTCTTTAAGACTAGAGTAGCAAAAGAGGAAAAGATTCTGCACTAGAG
>NW_006800031.1:1536557-1589562 GCF_000485575.1 Poecilia formosa
TACCTGCTGTCTGATCCTCCATATGTCTTTTTTACTGCCGTGAACTCCGTCAAGTATGGCATTTTTATATGACATATTAGCTTCGTTGTGTTGATGCATTTTGACTGCTTCAATTTTCCGCCGCAACACGCAAACTTCCCCATTCACTCAGTGCGTTATAGTTCCACATCGCTTAGGATTTGTTGCTGCTCTATTCTGCAGAATAAAACGTACTACTAAATTCAGAAGCTGTTTTGTTTATTGTTTTTGATATTGTCTACATTTCAAAAATCAAACTAATGATGCCTAAACTTTAGCTGTCCTGTTCCTTACATTTAATTTTCATTACCATCTTTCCTCCTTTAACCTTTTCCAATAAATGCTGCGTCAGTAAATGGAAAACAAAAGCTTACCAAGTCATTTTGATCTGCCATCTAAAAACCCATTAAACCCTGAACAAATCTTTATTCATGGCCACCTTTCTGCATGCATGCGTGTACAAGTTCTCAATTAGATAAGCAGTTGATTGATTCTGTGGTTTTAAAAAAAATGCTCTCTCTACTTGTATATCCGCCTTTTCCTGAATCTCATTAATCAATAAACAGACATATTAATGTTTCAGACACCCTTTTCTTAATCTTCACTCTCAGCTTTTAGGCATTACAATGTTTTTAAAATGGAGAAAACAAGTTAATCACATCCATACCATCAAACAAAGTCGGTATTACATTAACTGTGTTGAATTTTCTCTTAAATGACAGTAAAATTTTAATTTTGCATCTGTTTGAAGACCCCCAAGACTCTAACTGAAAAATAAAATCTAGCTTAAATGAACAATAACAGATTGTTGTAGGACTATTTGATCAACTTAAGAAAATAGATAATTTTTTTAATTATATAGAGCTGAAATTTAGTTATTAAGGAGTTTATTTGTCTCAGCGCTTCAACACACATCTGTCTTTTTTTAATGCCACGGTCTCCTCTCTTTCCCATTTTGAAGAGTGGCTAATGGAGAGAAATGGATCTGTGTGTGTTGAAATAAGTATATCACAAGGAAACAGGAAGCACGGGATATAAGATGTATTGACACTCCAGCTTTAAAATATAAAGAATAACTTAAATTTTAAACTTTTTCATTTTTATTTATTTTTATAGGAATGTCAATTTCAATATACTGATAATTTTGACACAGTGGAGTTTATTCCCGCCCTCTGAAATAATGCACATATATTAGAGGTTGTATTTTTTTTTATTCATTCAACTATTTATATTTGTAAGAATCCACGGTGACATTATTTTAAACCTGTTCATGTGTCTTTACCAGGGACGGTAATAACTGTCATTCCTGTTCTGTAGCAGGAATGAAAAATAACTTTTGTTTCCCTCATTTGAAATCCATTTGCTTAATATTTTCACCAATAACATTCCCAAACCTTGTAGGGCACTGAAAACATTCAAATTACAATTTCAAAAGGAAACTTTATTTCTTTTCAATGTCAAACTCCTCTGTATCCCTAAATGAAAAGGCAGCCCATTTGGAGAAAATCTGTAATTTAAAAAAAAAAACTCTGATCACTCCTAGGATGATTTCCTTCCCAGAAACAACACAACATTCCTGTCACCTTGTTTTTCCTGCAATCACTCTTTCCAGTTTGTATGTTTTTGTGCATGTGCGCGTTGGTAACTCACCCCAGCTTGTCCGTCAGGTCCCACAGCACATTGGCTGTTGGCATTAGCGGTGAACCATCGTATAAAACCACCGAGGCCCCCACTGCCAGAGCAGACACCAGCCAGTTCCACATCATCCAGCCAGTCTAAGAAAACACACATAGACACAGATCCATCCACGCTGATGAGTTATCTGAAATAAACACTCCTTTTGTCATCAACATGGATAAATGGACGACTCCCGCAGACAGCGATTCGCATGATTGCGTTTCTCATTTGGCAGCGTGCTGCGGTGCAGCTTTGGCGGCGCTCTCCGTTGGTACTAATAATGCGAATATTGATTCCACTTTGTGGAAAAAGCATCTGCAGGGCTAAAACAGCGGCTTTAACAATACCAAGTAGTGGCGACACTTTTGGTCAGACAGTTGATCTCTCTGTTGAAAGTAGACTAATCGTCAACCTCAAGCAGAAATCAAAGTTTTGCGGTGATTTGGGACTAGTAGACAAAATGAATTCTTCACAGCCAACGTATGGAGACTCAATAATAGTTAATTGCTTCTAAAACTCAATAAAACAGAAGCTTATCATGTTTTTAAAGTTTCCATAGTTTAAACTTGTACATTTTATGGGCTGTGGGCCACAGATTGAGATGAGAAACCAAACAATTCTCCACAAAAATCCAAATATTATGCTTTTAATTTGAAGAAAACTTTTTCATTTTCTTGATCCAGGCTACAGAGTTTTAACAAGACATGGACTGATGCATTTCCATACAGCACATAAAGTTCAGTTTGTGGGAAACATAGGCCCCTTTGCTCTCGGGAATTACAACTTGAATTTATATAAAACATAAAAATCATAAAATCTAAAGTTTGACATTTTTTCATCAACGTGCTTCCATCAGTGGTGTCCAGGTTTGTTTATTTGGCCAGTAATCTCAAGTCCAAATGCCACATACAACAAATATACAAAAGAGTTTTAACAGTTTCAGAGGAACTTGTGAAATGTGACTGCTGTATTATTACTTTCTGTATTTTTTTTTTATTTTTTTTTGCGGTTCCACATCTGCCGCCTTCTCCTCTTCTTCATCTGCTTCTTTTCAGAGTCCCACTCTAATATTGGAAGCAAAAGCCTCCACTTACATCCAATGCATTGTTGGACAGATTTGTCAGACTTCTCTGGCATGAATCTGCTGCAGAAATAAATCATAAAGTCTTGCATCTGGCATCATATGGTGTGACATGATAGAATCAAGATTTTATATCAAGACTGCTCAGGATGATTTTTAATCACAAAGTGTGTGCCAGGCCTAAAGTCTAGCTCGATTTCTTTATTTTTATTTTTTTTTTAAAGAGTTTAATGATTTCCTGAAGATGTATTCTCAGTTCTCCTGTCTGCTGAACACTACAGGGAAGTTCCTTCTGTTCAAAAGGAGGAAGAGACGACTGGCTACACATTTACTTTCTCAACAGCGCGCCATCGCTGACGGCACACATCAGGACTCAAAGGGGTGTAGAACATGAAAACAAGTTCATAAACCACAACAAATTACTTTCAGTAATTATCCAGTTATTCATACTCATACCCGCTTGTGTGGGTCCTGTTTTCATTCTGGGTTCGTTCACATTGTCTGTGTGATGATTACTTTAGATGATGGAATTTAAAGCCGAGCCATTGATGCAATGGTGCTTATGAACAGATTATTAAGGTGATAAAGTTATGGTGTTTTGTTTTTTTTACATAGTGGCTGTGATTTAAACGTTCATATTGGAGGAAATTAAAATATAGTCTTAGCACTCGATTAGGCTTAGATATCAATTTATTTTTCTAGACACAGCTGGACATTATTGGTCAAAATAAGCAATAAGTTCTTCAGGTGGGCGGTTGGTGGTTCTCTAAGCAATTTGTAATAACTCGGTTTGTTGTATCTGAAGTATAAAGACAGGAAAAGAAATGTGCGACACCACAAGATCAATACATGAGGCTTTGCTCAACAACTAAATTTGATCAAAACAAGACAACGAGGCTCCAATTAGCAACAATCCCGAGAAAGGAGATTCTAGCTGTCGCTAGGCTTCATGTGCACATCAGTTCTGAATAAGAAAAGTGTGGATATGATTGTCTGGGCTGGCAGCATGAACCCTCCTCACAGACCTGATGCAGTGAAACGGGAGTGAAGTGTGTCAAGATGTTATCATAAGATGTCACAAACGTTTGAAGCCTTCAGAAACAAAAACAGTTTTATAGAGCAGAAAATCTTCAAGTTGGCTTTAAAACGTTGGACGATTTTAAGTGTAGTAATTTCGATACAACTTACAGTAGTGTAGTAGATGATGACGTCACTGGAGGTCAGGTTGCCATGAAGAATGTGTTCTTTCAAGTGCTGGATGAGAGTGCCCTGAGGAGACGAGGAAAACGAGTTGGTTTGCTGAAGAACATTGTGTTTTCTTTGATCATGAGTTACCATTACCGACTTATCTATAAGACGCTTTTTAAAACAAAAGGTTAGCTTTACTGTAGGGAAAGAGAAAAAGATGCAGAGACGAAGATCAGAAATTTTATGGCTTTACAAACAGAACAGAAGATTAAAACAAAAGAACAAATAAAGTTGGATCAAATAACAGAGCTCTGTTTTTGTTAAACACAAGAGACTTTAATCTACATACTGAATATACAGAGCCCAATAATATTATCAGGACTCCCTACAAAGATGTGTACAGCTTTAGTACAAAAATGAGATTTTAAAGGTTTTTAACCTCCTTTAACCATCATTCTGCAAAGTGGTGGCAAAAAACAAAAAAACAAACAAAAAAACAAGTTGGTGTTGGGGCTGCAAGGCAGCGCAGTTGGTAGCACTGTAGCCTTGCAGCCGAAGCTCCCAGGTTTGAATCCTGGCTGGGGTCTTTCTGAATGGAGTTTCCATATTCTCCCTATGCATGCTTGGGTTCTCTCTGGGTACTCTGGCTTCTCCCCATAGTCCATCCCCATAGCTTGACTGTTAAGAACATTTTTCTCTCTAATTTGTGTGCTGGTATAATTAATGGATTATAGGCTTTTCACACATCTTTACCAGGCGTGTCAGTACTTATTATGGGTGCTGCTTTATCTGACAGTTTTTAATTAAATCTCTTAAAATCCATTTTAAAACATAAAGATTTTCCAGTAAAATTTGTAAATAAAATTTTCCCTGTGTATGCTGTTTGTCCAAATAGCACAAACCACAAAGTCAGTGCTTGTAGCCTCAGCCTACAGTCTGTCTATGCTTTGTTTAACAAACCAAACTATTTGCGGAAAGGTTCGGGTCTCCGACTCTTCACAGCTGGTTAGGTCATTATTGCTGGAGGAGAGTGTAAACTGTTGTGAGCAACTGTGCATTTTGGGTCTACGGTTCACCCTTTTTTTTAACAGGTGCTTCACCTGAACACTTATGTGAGTTTGTGTGCGACTTTGCACAGAAACTTTGGCGAGGCTCAGTTGCCATCCCCGCCGTTTGGTCTGTGCCATTTTGCCACTGACAGGATGTTAACAGAGCCGTAACAAAGCAGAAAGCAGAACAGTACCACGGCTAATTGGCTGAGGCAGTGAGGACTGCTACTGTCACAATACGACACGTTTCCGGCAGCGCATTACGGTCCAATTATCGTCCGGATGCAAAGAGGGAGGAAGCACAAAAGAAAGAGATGGGAGATGGGGACAAAGGGAGGAAAAAAATGCTAGGGGAGAGAGAAGGGAAAATGTGTGGATAGGGAGGGAGAAAAATATCTAAAAAGTGAAGAGGTTTAGATAAAAAAAACAAAAAACAAAACAAGAAACAATGCCAAAGTTGGAAAGACTGAAACAAGAAAGATTATTTTTTTTAATGCCTGAGCAGGAGTACTTTAATTAAATATGAACAGTGTTATTTTTATGTAATACTGTCATTTTAAAATCTCATTTATCTGCCTCTTAAAGGGAAAATTGTCATCCAACCATTCAAAGCTTGCGGAACAAAGAACAATTGCTGCGCTAATGGAGCTCTGCTGCCATCTTGTGGCGATAGAAAGTATGATAGAAAATTGTTTCGTTTTAATCACAGTTGTTCTGTGGATACAAAGTGTTACCAGTCAGCAAATCACAAAAATTTGGACAGCTTAACTTCCATCAGTTGCTTAGAAAAAACTGTGTAGATAGAAGCAGAAACCCCCTGAAGTAAACACTAATTAAATAAAATATTCTTTAGCATCCAAAAACACAACCCTAATGTGTCAACTGTGTGTTGTGTGAAGTCGGTGTAGATACATCGACTTTAAAAAGACTGAATGAAAGTAAAAATTTTCAGTGCTGTGAGCAAATATGTGCCCACTTTTGGATTTCTTACACTTTGTGTACAACATGTTTCACCCATCTATCCACCCATGTTGGAGATTGGCAGCAGAGATTGCTGCCAATCTCCAGCAATCACTGGACAAGAGGCAGGTACACCATTGACAGGTCTGCAGTCCATCACAAGACAGAGATGTTTCACTTAAAATTAACTATTAAATCAGACAAAAGAAAAAAAAAATTGTCACAATGCTGATGCACTGTACACTAAGAGTCAGAGCAGACTCCAGGGGTCTTTTGGAGTGCAGAGGGCACTACCAAAGACCATTTTTTGACTCTGGAGGCATCGGCAGTCTTCTACAGTGTCGTCTGTGAGGACAGTAGCTTATCTACAGCTGAGAGGATTAGATAAGCTCATCAGGAAGGCCAGCTTTGTGCTAGGATGCCTCCTGGATCCTGCACCAGTGGAGGGAGTCAGAGCACCTGAAATAACATCAGTGTAGGACAAAGTCTCACTGCTATGGATGAAGCTGTTGCTGAACTGCAGACCTCCTTCAGTAACAGACTGCTGCCTCCCAGCAGCTGGAAGACTTGTCAACCATCACTGCTCCCAAGAAACTCAAACTCACTACATGTTTACATTCCTGCTGTTATTTGCATACTCGTTTAAAATGTCTTAATTGTCTGTTGCTGCTTCCTATACTTTTTAAAGAACTCTACATAGTTGCACATTTCATTGGATTTGAACATGCTATTTTTAATACCGGGCCAGTATAATTTCTCCAGTATTGTAAACTTTCATTTTCTCTGCAGTTTCTTATTCTTGTTTTTCACTTTGCTGCTGATCCACATAAATTTCCCCATCGTGGTAAAATAAAGAATATTTCTATTTTACAATTTTCTATCTAGGCTGCGTCATAATTTTCAGGAGAAAAAAAAACTATTTGCAAAGAGTCTTTTATATTATCATGAAGCAACTTTCATCCACTCTTTTGCTCATGCTTTTCTGAAGAGTTTTAATTAATAAAAGCATGAATTGTGTGTTTAATGTCTTACCAAGGCATCTCTATCCAATTTCCATACAGACTTTTCAAAGAATTAAGATTTGTACATCTTTAAGAGTGACAGATGTCAAAATGTTTTTTTCTCATCTGTTCTTGAATTTCTTTAGACTGGGGAATGATGTTTGATGACCTAAATCATTTAAATTTTACGGAAAAAACAAAAGAAGAAAAAGTAAGCAAGCGGGAAAAAGCTCTAAAAGTAAAAACATCACATTCAAAACTTTTTTTAAGAACATCTCTGAAAACAAGTGTCTTGTTTTGCCATTAAGAGCCTCACTGGACTCAGGAGAAACACAAAATGAGGCACCATGCACGTCTTTTTGCTAATTTACCATTTCCACAGGAGGGTACTTGTCTTCTGCATTACTACTGGCACAGGCAGAGATTTTTTTTTTTCCATCTTTCAATGCTGGTTTGTTTTACAAGTTTAACTCTGACATTTGAAAAACCACAACAATTACATGTGGTAGTGGGTTAAGCGCTGCACCGCCATGACAATAGTTAGTTGTTCCCAGTCAGCGGTCGGCCATAGTTAGTCAAATTAAGGTTAGCAGGCGACGGGTTAATTCTAAAAAAGGATTTCAGACCCACAGAATAAAGGGCTGCTGACATTGTTTATCGAAACAAACAGGTAGAGAAGAACGTGCTGGTTATGAAATCAGCAAAAGGAGACGGAAATCCATAACAAAGGTCTTTCCAAGAGTCTAATTCAACCAACACATCAAACAAAAAAAGAAAAGCTATTTTGTGAACATATAAAAAAACATTACAGAAGCATTGTTGTTAAAAGTTGGATCTTATTTTCAGGAATAGAAAAAACATTTCCAACAGCTGAGACCATAATAAATGAACAAATACAAAAAAAATCATTAGTATTTTAAACCAAAATTCAGACATTGCAGGTTCCCAGGAGAGACTCAACAGTATTTCAGCAAGCAAGACAAATAAAAACAGCCTGAGACATTGACCAGTCAATTGATGCGTGATGAATAGTTTTTTTTTGTTGTTACATTCAGAGTTGATTGATTCTTACCCCAGCTGAGTGGACCATACATTTAGGAGCTCCTGTAGTTCCAGAAGAGTACATGATAAACAGAGGATGGTTAAAAGGAAGCTGCTCAAACTCCAGCTGGGGGAACTGGTCGCTGTCGCCACAACAAGATGCCAAGAAGTCATCCAGGAATTCACTGTACAAATAAGAAAACAAAAAACGAAATGAGAATTACCACCTTGGGAAGGATGCTTGGAAAAATATTCCAAGTATCCTTTTTCTAAAAGACAAAAACACACACCTGTTGGGAATTTTGGAAAGGTCAGTCTCTTCCTTGGACAAAACGTAGGGAATTACAACCACTTTATTCAGGTCAGGTAAACCTGAGATGGCAAGAAAGAGGAACAGATATTGGTGCTTTTGTGTTCTCCACATATACAAATATGTGTCTAAAAAGCAGAAAAGATAATGGATTTCCAAGATGGAAGCATTTATTGTTCTCATAAGATCTTCAATGGATGGAAAATAATTGCTTAAAAATTAGCAATATTAAATTCTGACCATTAATAAGCCTTAGTTGAAGACATGATTCTAAGTTTCTTTTACCCCCCCTCCCCCCACCACCAAAAAAAGCAAAAACGCTGGATTACATGAAAAGATACCTTTCACAACGTTTCTCAGCTTTTCCATGTGGTCGTGTGTTTTTCCATTGTACACCACAGCAGCAACTGAGAAGATCAATTTGGGCTGAATTTGAGAAAATCTGTCAAGGACACCCTGGAAGGGAGAAAAAGTAAAGAATTAAAACCAGTGAGTAAGGACAAATATTGGACTAAAATAACTTTTGATTCTACAGAAATATTTATGAAGGAAAAAAAAATGTGTGTTATCAGTTTAATGCAAATAAATCCATCCAATCCTCACATTAACTCCAAAATCGACTGACGTGGAGCTCCAGATGGCGCCGATGCTGGCTGCTGCTAGCATGGCTTCCACTGCATGGATGCCGTTGGGCAGGTAACCTAATGAAAGACAAGATGGAGGGGAGAAAGGAGAACAAATTAAGAAAAGTAGAACAACCACAGGAGCACTCCTTGCATTTGACATATTTTTGCAGTCAAAAACACTCAACCAATGGATAAATTCACTCTCTGAAAACTGATGGGTGTGTTTTGAACCAAAAGATAATCACAGACAACTGAGTTTTAATGTACACTTATCTCACTTACCTTCCACCTTACTGTGGAATTGATAAGATAAGCCTATACCACAGGAGGCAGTATATGCCACTGCACACTACCAACTTCAAGATTTATTCATTTCAAAAATGATAGAAGTATAAAATCACACACGTGAAAAAGGAATGCAAAAGACAGCATGCTCAAAAAGGAGTAGGAAGAGGTAAGAAACTTATGAACTCCTACCCCATAAAGATTATTAGAAAAAGTCAAGATTATAGAACAGAAGAGAAAAATGAAGACAAGAAGATGATAATATGTGACACTTGAGGGACGACTAAGAAAGTATGAGAGGTAAAATTCTTTATTTTTTTGATGATGAAGTCAGTATCATGACTTCTTAATTAGTGCTTAAAGAGTTTTAGTTAGTCTTAGTTTAGTGTGTTTTAAGCATAAACGGAAAATAAAACAAAATGTTAAAAATAATCCTAACCAGGGGCAATATTTCTATTTTTTTTTTCCTCCATTAGGACAAACAATAAGACATCAGCTGTCTAGTGGAAAAACAAAGAGCAGTAATGAAAAATGCTTGTCGTGAACAACGTTTATTTTCCATCTCAGCACAGCTCCATCATGACTCTGCAAGATTCTCAATCACATTATATAAGTAACAACTGAAGCATCTGTTGCACACAGATTTGATCTGAAGTTTTATTTCACCGGAAGAGAGTCTAAACTTTATTATGTCATAAAATAAATGAGACCACCCATGCTCAACATGGAAGCTCCTGAGCCACCTTTAAACAGAGGGCTGTCTCACTGATAACGTATATCTAATCTGACTGACTAAACCTATAACAAAGCCAGTAGTTCCAGTCTGAATGGTCAAAGGCAAACAGAAACTGCACCGTGACGTCTGATGAATCATGACTTATCAGCCACGTCTGCTCGCTGCGCCGACTCCCGCTGTAAGCAGGAAGCTCATCGAGGCAGGATGACACGTTCGGCTGACGGATCACCGCCCTGCTCCACTGGCTCCGATGGCTCATCTCATAAATTACCCTCTTACTGTTGAGCAGGAAAAATTGCATCATGAATCCTGATCTCACTACGACAACATGCCTGTGTGGCTATTGTGACGAATCACAGTCTTGCTGTGCTTTAACAACAATGTTGATACGTTGATGGGGAAACCCTGGGTTAATTATTCACACATGCAGAGTTTTCTAAAAATCTAACATTTTTTTAACAACTCGTGTTATAGTAATGCTTGTATTAATAGATGTAAATATTTTTTTTTGTAACAAAACTATGAAAAATATTATAATTTAGGAATACATTCAGATCCCAACAGCACAGAAAAACTTTAGCAGCATTTGACTTTACCTTTTATACACTGACTCCATGGACATGTTTCTTATTGGCAAGTCTTTGTTTTAATTTCGACAATAAAAAAACAAAATAAAATTAGGTACTTTTTAGCCCTTACAATCTGTTTAGATCTAACCTAAACAAAGACAATATAAGTCAGACTTCAGCCTCTTATCTGTCATTCTTTTACTCTGTGATCTACAAGTTACTTATGTCTCACAATCAACTGAAAAGTCCCAAACAGCACGGGGTTGAAATTGAACCACCAGTTCAAAGCCCCTGGTCCATCTCAAGAGATTGTCACAAATTAGTAAGCACTTTGAATTGTACCAGCCCTGTCACACTATTATGTAACAGTCTTTTGTTTGAATGGCATTTGAAGACAACATATCTTTCCTGTATCGCGTCTTACGCATTTAACGCTGTGGCTACACAATTTTATCACCAGTCGTACCAGCATGACACACTTTTAGAAATGTTGAAAATGTCCATACAACTTGTATAGTTTGTTGTTCAAGTCATAGGATTTTAATGAAGTTGACACAAGCTCATCGCTTTAGAAAACACAATTTTACATAATAAGTCTGCTAATGTTGCTTGATTTGACATTTTTTCCACATTTTCATTGATAGAAAAACGCTGAGGTTTTATAGTGTTTCAATAACACAACCTAAAAGGATTTGTACTATAAATTGCAGAGAAAAATAAGTGGTTGCGTGTCGAAATAGGTTTTTAAACACTGTGCAGAGTTATATTAGGCATGAGAATGGTAAGGAGAAGATCAATATACTTAAACGCTGCATGAATGAAAAATGTCTATGAGTGTGTGCGTGCGTTTGGCCAGCTTCTGTTATAAAGCAAAGCTGATTTCATCAGCTAAGTGCCTATATATCTTCGAGACTGCAGACATTGACGACATCGAAGATGCAATCTGGGGACAAGGACATCTCTGTGTCCAACACACATGCACCACAGTGAGGGAAATTATGGAGATGGAGGAAAAAGAAAGTGTAACCAGAACGTACAGAAGGTAATCAGAAGGTATTTTAAAATATTTAGTTCAAATCTATCTGTAGTATAACCAACCAACCAACCACAGGTTCAAGGTTGGTTGGTTTTGACCAATTGGTCAACAGTTGTTGACCAAGATTTTTGGGCAACAATTCTGTAAAAATAAAAAAATTGTACCGTTTCGTATTAAAGCCTGCAAAGCTGTTTTCTAGAGTCTGTTCATTATTTTGTTGACAAAATTAATCTGGCTTTTACTAACAAAATTATTTTCACACTTTCTTTACAAGGAAAGAGAGTCTGTTTTGGCTGCAGTTTCCTGTCTGCCTGTGTGATGTCACTTCCACTGCACAATGTGCCCTAACAACTGTCCTAGTGGTAGATGACTCAGCGGAGAGCAGCTGAAACACTTTGGCACACTTTAGTATATAAGTCATAAATTTTTACTAAGCTATGCAAAGCACTACATTTATGAAGCACAATAACTTTTAATCTACACTTTGTCCACACGATTAACTGCAGCCACTTTGAAATATATTACAACCAAGTTATCAACGAGTCTCACCAAAATGAAAAGTAAAAATTCTAGTGTTAGCTTTGCACTTAATACCAACTGCTTTGCATAAAAATATTGTCAGGAAAAACAGGATAGGAGTTTATTTTTAGGCCGCAGCTGAATTTATCAAGTTATACCTTCAAAAAGAAAACTGTAGAGAGTCCTGCTGGAACAAAATATCTATTTCTGTCAAAACAAAAAGGATGCTGCAGTGTTCAGAAGGAGTTAAATGGGATGTGATAACATTAATGTGCACTGAATATTGCCGGTGAAATTTCTGCTAATTCTACTTTAATCCTAAAGTAAAATTATGCGCTTTAAAACATACCATTTCGCAACAAACACCTACTGCGCATTATTCAGATTGGTAAGAGAGACTAAAAATCCCAAATGGGTTTTTTTTGATTGCTGGAAAGTCATTACATCACTTAGAACTTGACTCCTTTACACATCTTAAAAGTTAAGATTTGAGAAAAATAATTTACCTGAAATCTTTCTTTATGGCACAACTTAAACAGAACAATATACATTCCGCCAATGCCGACATATGAAAGATATCAGTTGATGTTTGTTGTATGACACGTCTACTGTTGGTGCAGATTAGTTAAAAGTTCAATTCTTTCTCAAGTTAAAATTGAACTGAACTCATTTTAAATCTATTAACAACTTTTTATTCAGGAAACGGATAACAGAAGAAAAAAAACTGTCAGTTGGCTAAAGAACCACATGTGAGTAATCAGGCTGAAATTCAAGCCGAACATTTAAATCAGGGGTCCCCAAACTTTTTCCTGCGAGGGCCACATGACTGTTCCTTTTTCTGGTCGGGGGCCGGTCTTAGTTTTTCGAGAAAGAAACCTTAGAAAAGTTTTGTTGATGGGGGTGGGAGTGGGGGGTGGAGGGAGAGTGAACGCCGACGACATATTCGCGTTTGTAGATAGATTTTTACCCAGAATGCAAATGGAAAAAATCCGTGAGCGAAACGGTGACTGGTACTGACTAGTATATATTCCATTGAGGGAAACTAAGTTCCATATCTGCTCAAGAGCCCCCCTGGTGGTTGAAGAAAAATCCACATATATATGAAAAAAAACACTGAATGCTCTCTGGTATTGTTCAGGGGGCCGGACCAAATGAGGAGGCGGGCCAGATCCGGTATTGTTCAGGGGGCCGGACCAAATGAGGAGGCGGGCCGGATCCGGCCTGCGGGCCGTAGTTTGGGGACCCCCGATTTAAATTATACCACACTAGGGAAGGAAGACACAGATAATATGGACTAAAACATAGTGGGTGGTTTGTGTTGTTTTGCAAGCCACTATCTCCAAGGCATGATTAAACTTTATGGCATCCTAAATTTTGATTTCTTCATAATTTCATCATTGCACCTCACTAAACTTGACTGGAAATTCCTTCCCAACCAAATAAAATCTACAGCCACAGAGTTGATATTCCATGTGTAAAATATATATGAGACACAATAAGTCCCCAAAGCTGTGTCCATTAGTACTGATAAGTCCTAAAATGCAGAAATGGGTCTCTGTCCCAACATTCTGCAAATTAAAATAATGATTTCCATTTCAATACTGGAGCATATTGAAGTGTTGGGTTTCTTGTCATAAATGTGTGCTTCTGTATGAATGTACTTTAACAGGATGTGCTGAAGTGAAAATATGCAGCCTTAGCCATCCCTCCTTGCACAAATATGAACTTTGAATGAATAAATAGTGACATTCAAAGAGAGCTGCAACCAGTGCCAAAAAAACACCCACCCTCATTACAGGAAGTACACCAACACATATTGAACATTTCAGAAAAAAATACCCAACTCTTTCTGCAATGTGCAACAAAGGAATAAGAAGAGAATGTCAGCAGAGAGGTAAAAAAATTATATGACCCAAAAAGTGCAAGTCACTTACAATCCCCAGCAATCCATATCACGTGAACTACAAAGTTCAATAAGTACGATTGTGATTTTATATGATGACTCAACCTGTGTAATGGTGGCAAATGGCAAAATGTAATGTTTCAATTGTTGATTTTTGTGATTTTATGAAGTAAAGCACTTTGAACGGCCTTGTTGCTGAAATGTCCTATACAAATAAACTTGATTGGTTAGGCTTGATAAAGTACAGCATAAGTGCAGGAAGTAAAATTATTAATGCTTTCAAATTTAATTAGAAAAATAAAAAATGTCAATATGCATGTGTATGTAACCCTTTCACAGTAAATACTTTCTATAAACACCTTTCGCTGCAAGTCTTTGCACATCTGGGCACTGAAAATTTGCTGAATGTTTTTTTTTTTTTTTACAAAATAGCTCCATCACATTGGATGTTGAAGATCTGTGAACATCAGTTTGATTATGTGTTTTTTGGTTGATGTGTAAAGTTGTTGTATTTTCTGACACAAATAGCATTCTGTGCACAAACCAGAAGTTCAGCCTCAACTGATGAGCATTAATGCACTTGTTTGCTATGTTGCCTTTTTGGCTTTGGGAAAACTTCAAACATGACATTTTTAAGGCTTTCCTACAGTACTAACTTTTTCTCCAACCTGAGCTGTAACTCCTCCAAAGCCTCTTGGTAAACAGTAAATCAAAATATTTGTTTACTAATCTTCTATAACAAACCTCAAAGGCTGTCTCAGATATGCTCTTCACTAATTAAGAGAATTAAGTGAAGATCTATCTGAAGCCAACTGGTTGAACTGGAATTTATTTATGCTTATATTCTCTATAAGCATCAGAATATAAAGGGGGTGAATATAAATTACACACCAGATCTTTGAGATTCATATTTCCAAACTAAAAAATATAAAAACTATATACCACTTCCTTTTGCTTCAAAACTGTTCACTGCTGTGAGTTGATAAAAAAAAAATCTCAGAATAAAACATTGAAGTGGTTAGAAAGCGATAAAAAAAACTTCACAGTTATGAACACAAAGGACTGTAACAAACCAATCCGAGAAGTTTTTGTTTTCTTTCCAGCTAAAAGACAGATGGTTTCACTGAGACTCACCTACAACCCTGTCTCCAGTCTGAATGCCCATCTTCCTCATGGCTGCAGCAAACACTGCCACATCACGCCTCAGCTCCCCAAATGTGACCTTTACGATCTCCTCCTTCCCTTCCCCTGTTACACAGACACAGAAACAGAATTAATACATGAACCAAGAGACAGAAAAGTGCATCCATTACAAATTCCTTCAGTACAAATGACCAATCTGACTGGATTTATTTAGGTTTTAAAAGTCGTTGTGAATAAGGGATTGCTAAATATTGTTACCCACCAGAAAGACATCTAAATGTCAAGACAGACACGACAGATAACACCAACACAAGAAAATATCACAGGAAATAAAAGTGCAGGTGAGTGA
The DNA here is from genome assembly GCF_000485575.1 of Poecilia formosa. Lineage (NCBI taxonomy): Eukaryota > Metazoa > Chordata > Actinopteri > Cyprinodontiformes > Poeciliidae > Poecilia > Poecilia formosa. Next base: position 1,552,049 of record NW_006800031.1, read on the forward strand.
TTATCTGGTAAGAACATCACAGCAGACAAGAAAACAGACCCCATCTCTCTATCCCATATCTTACTGACATTTACAGAGGCTCCACAGCATCCTGACCAATGGGTATTTCTACAATTACATTACAGCTCCTCAGGAAGGCTGGGCATGTACAAAACACTCTCCAGAGAACACACACACACACACACACACAAATAAAGAGAGACCTATCCATTAGTAAGTGACATTGAGAAGCAGGGAAAGGAGCAGCAGTTAATCTAATAACGAAATGACGCCACCACACCGACTCAAGTGTTCCAGAGCACCCTCGACTCACTTCTCTCAAATCCAGCCTTCTTTCTTTCTCCTGTAACATGATGCAGTGTTATTCAGCTCTGCTTTATACGTCTACCTACTTGCAGCATAGAGAGCCACTTTGTCCTGGTTGGCATGCTTAAGCAGGTTCTCTGCGAAGTTGAGTCGGGCTCCTTTAAACCACTCTGGAACGTCTGAGATCCGCTTGGATACGTCCACCACCTGGTGCGACCGGCCCCAAAAACACAGGGGAAGGAAGAGTCAAAAACCGAATCATTTCAGTCTGTTCTGTCAAGTTTCTCTGACTCAGTAAACTCCCATGTCAATATTCCAATTTTGCTTATTTAATACTTTTCCAAAAAAAGGAAGCTAATTAAATGTAAATGTCCAAACAAGCTGCCAGTGAGGGAACAGCCCCACCCACAGCGCATCACTGCTCCAAAATGACTCATTTACTGTCGTACAGTCCAGTCTGCCAGGATGAATATCAGAAGGACTACATCGGGTAGAAAATGTGGTCATTTAGTGCAGGGTGATGTAAAATCCATGTGTACAAAACAGGTGTGTCAATCCTGCGTTAGTTTATTGCCTTAAAGTCGTGTCAGCATCCTGAAACTACAGATTATCAAGATGACTAACAGCAATAGAGGGTAATAGTGGGCATGACTACTCTCACAATTAAGATCTGCATCAGAGACGTATTATGACTTCATTTTAATGTAATTTAATGTCTTATTATAAGAGGAAAGTATGCAAAATGGAAACTGATTGCAGCTGTAATTTTCAAGAACCAAGCAGAATCTGAAATAATTTGACTTTTGCTTTATATTCGACTACTTTTCGGTTGTGCTTACCTCTTCATAAGGTTTGGAGCTGACAACTCCACAGAAGCGCCACACCTCTGCCCAGAACTCTGGATACGAGTCCACAGACCACTGGTAGAGATCATTGTAGTTTGCTAGAAGACACAACATTTGAACTTATGATTCTTCTTGGAAACATACCACCCATCTGAACACAGTCACACATCAAGTACCATTTCCTGAAACAGTCCTCAATGAAGTCGATGCCTGCAGCAGAACCTACAGGTCATGGGAGGAGTACGACAAAAATGGGTGGCACAATTTTAAGAAAATATTTACACTACAGACGAAACTATAACGAAGAAGCTGACCGACTCTCCTTTTAGTGACACTTTTCCACTACACAATGTCCCCATCCCTTTTCATGAACCTTAGCATTTCAGCTGCAAACAGTAAAGAAATGGATAATATATTAAGCAACATTTTTCTACCCGTCGTTACGGCTTAAATTTTTCATGAAAAAAAGTTTTCTCACAAAAACAAACAGAACAAGCCACAGTACTGACTAGAAAACAATGGAGCACACAAAAGACAGGAATCACCATGGAGAACCAGAATGTACTACAAAAATGTTGCTTAATATATTATCCATTTCCTTCAAATTAAGAGTCTTGCTCTTTTGTAGTGTAGATTAGATTAAAAGAAGGTTTCAATTTGCTAATTGCCTTTAACCAGTCAAAAAACTGGATTTATTTATGGTTTCTAAATAAAGCTAACATATGTGCTCTTGAAAATAATAGAGTTCAAGTTCTATTACCTGAAAGAGGTTTCAAATACGTATATATACATATTTAATACATATATATTGGATTAGGATTTGCGCAAATTTCAAATTTCTAATTGGCTTACACCAACAATTCACAGGGTTGGTAATTTTGACTTTCAAAATAAGAGTTTATAGATACAGTTGAAAATTAAAGCCTCACTCTTTCATTGGGGTAGATTAATGTAAAAAATAAAAAAATTAAAAAAGTCCAGCAACTCATTGAAACAGTGGTTGTGGTCTGCCTTTAGTACAACTCTGAGTCTAAAAGAAATACAGATTTTTGTGACAACCATTAGTACAAACAAATTAACTGTCACTTAGAGCTTATATGCACCAACAGCGAGAAAATGAATTATTCAAGACAAGTACATCAATATTTACTTGAAACAAACACCTCAGAGGGAAGTAGAGCGGAAAAACCTTAGAACTCCCTCTACAAACTGAAGCGGATGAACAAGTACAGGAACAAGTGCCTGCTTAGGTTGTGTTCCCTTTATCTCTGAAGCAGGAACTTTGATCTGGGTATGATATCAGATCCAATGTAGACATGTTCCACTTCCAAGTTTGAAAACAGTGAGAGAGGGATTGGATCATTTATGTCCTCAGTGACCAGGCTAACTAGGGTCAAGATTTTCCTCTGCATTTTGTCCTTTCAAAGACTGTAGTAACATGTTAACTAAAACAAATTGTGTTTGTTCAAGACTTGAGATGTAAATTCGAAGCATGGTAGTGGTTTTCAACTGAAGCTAGCTGCACACTGGTTGAGTTGTTAGCACTGTGCTTTTCATCAAGGAGGTTCAAAGTCAGGCCTGGGGTCTTTCTGCTTGGAGTTTACATTTTCTACATGAGAATGCATGGGTACTCTGGCTGCCTCACTTCGTCAAAAATATGACTTTTAGGTGGAGCTGGAAATTTGAAGAAATGATGCAGCACCAATTTAGATTACTTTGGTTTGGTTTGGTTTGGTAACCAATTGTGTAGAGACATGCAATGCAACCAGTCCGCTTTGTACAAAACAAAGCTTCATGCTATGAAAAGTTTGCAAACATCACATTGATTTTATAAATTACAAATTGTTTAATAGCTTCTTCTTGTTTAATGTTTATCATTTTCACCAACATTTGTGCCACAGATAAGTATTAAGACCTCTTTCAGCATCTCTCCTCGATAATGGCTTTCCATTCACTGTCTTCATCAGGTTGTTCTGCATTCCACAGAGCAGTGTCAGTTTTCACATTTGAAGCAGGCCACTGTGTTTCCTCGCCCGGCTTCTTCAGCCTTGACAATCAGGCCAAGCTACTGTTACAATCTGCTAATTACAACTAAAAAGGGGCGCGGCGAAGAGATTGGAAGCCCTGCTTAGCAACAGACCTCTGATGCTGATTCTTCCAAGTCGTCTAGATTTGGCAACGTTGCACAGTCACGTAGGTGTAGATGTTGCATGAAACAATGCTAACAAGTAGACAGCGCCTCTAACTATTTCTATTATCTGCAGCTCAGTCTGCAGCTTCGTAGGCTCAATGAAATCCGACTTAGACGGTCTCCGACACACCTACAATGAACCTGGACCATTCGTCTCCCTCCCTCCTCCCCACTCACCCAGATTAAGTCCGTAGTCCGAGTTGACCTGTATCCTAAACTTGTCCATCTGTGTGTTCCTCTTGGAGTCCGGGTACCAGAGCACCTTGCTCTCCGTATCCATGATTGTCTCGTCCTTCCCTTCCATGTCTTTGGACATCCTTGTTGCGTCCCTCTTCACAGGAGTCAAAACACCACGTAGTCCCGAGCTCCTCACAAACAACTGACAGTTCCAGGAAGTGCGGTGAGGTATTTAATGGGCTCACCAGCTAGCTGCTTCGTTTGAATGGCTCCAGACTGCGGGACTCGGCTAGATAACGTACAGTCAAAGGCAAAGCGTGAGGGGATGTCAATGTAGCTTCGAGACCACGCCCCCATCGTCATGACGTAGCCTGGCGTGCTGGGTGTTCAAGATCGAAAGTGTTTGAAACTGTTGCGTGTGATTTAGGAAGGCTCTTCAGAAATCCTTAAAGCGACTATTTTACATAGTCAGAAAAGGTGAAAGATGAACTGTAACAGTTGCTATGCAGAAGATTCGAATTTGGCCAAATAAAATTATCTCTCATTCACTCACATTACTGCATCACATCAAATAATATTACTCAAATAAAATCAAAATGCACAGTGCAGGGAAAACTACTAAATTGACTTAAACTAAATTGAAGTGTCATGAAATTCTAGTTTAAGATGTATATGTTTTTTATTTTGTTGAAGTTCCCTCTACCTGCTAGTCATTCTTACCTAAAAAATTCTCACTACTTTATCCACTTCAAGTTACTTCATTAAATGATAAAGAAGCAGGTTTTAATCGAAAATGCACCACACTTCTGGTTTGTAAACAAGTTTCATTGTTCTACTGTTGTTTTACTTTTTATTTATTTCATTTACTTAGCCTCACAAATTAGAACAGATTAAACATGCCAGTCGGTTGCCTTTGTACCAAAGACGTATTTACTCTTCCTTGAATAAGAAAGGCAGCTTGCTGTAGAGATCTTGAATGTCACCCGCACGTGAACGCGCAGAGGTGATGATGTTGGTGTGCGCGCGGGAAACTTCTCCGGGTCACTGATTGGTCCTTAGCAAACTGGTTCCACATCAGCCGACAGATCGCTCTATGCGTGGAGGCGTAACTCCAGCGTTAAGCTGCTCTCTTTGCTCAAAGAAAAGCTGAAAGAGGTGTTTGAACTGCAGCTTGTCAATCAGAGACCTAGGACGAGGGATGAGCTTAGGGGTGTGACCAATGAGAAAGCGGAAAAAATACCCTCCTGTTGTTCATTTGATCCCTCTAATCAGGTTTTTTAAGAGTTACATAATGTTTTATCCAAACGTTGCTTCACTCGTAAACTCCTAAACAACTGATGGCTTTGTCTGTATACCACATGTGCATTCTTCGTATAGGAAGTGAAAAGAAATGACTGAAATATTGTAAGAATTTGAATTTTTCTGACAGATGAACATGCTTTAATCTAAACCAAACTTCATGGTCACATGTTTCTACTCTCAATTCTCAAGTCTTTTACAATCTCCAACAAGTGTTGTTTTAGGAATTGCTTTGCTTCATCCAGCTTGCCTAAGAAAACCATCCTGATAGCATTATTTTTGCAACCACCTGTTCTGAGCACTCTGAAACATCATGTTTTCACCGCCATCTTCCTATATGTTCATGATGATGCACGGTATTGGTTTTCTGACACACATAACATTTTGTAGGCCAAAAATGTCAATTTTCTTCTCATCTGACCAGACCAACTTCTTCCACTTTGTTCCCTTCAAAGCTTTTGGAAAGTTTTTAAATGGATGATGCTTTCTATTACCGATGGTTTTCTTCTTGCCACTCTTTTATCAAGGCCATGCGTCTAATTATCAGATTCTTCTAATCAAACTGTGGCTCTCTGTATTCTTCTGTGTTTTAGGGTGTCATACACTTAATGAGGAAAACAAGGTTTATTGGGTCTGTTGAGTCCACAACATAACCAAATGCATTAATAGTAGTTCTTTGTGAGGAGCTTGACTTACTCTTTTAAATCTTTTGGGATGTTTTGGTCATTCTTTGTTGTTGTTGTCAGCACAAATTCAGACTGTACATGGATTTGGGTATTGTATTCATGTTTCTATTTGTCTCTAAGTGCAATTTGAATATGATTTCTAGGTTATAGCCTCTAGCTGGCTCGACCGGAGGGACCACATAGGAATAACCAGAATAACTTGTTGACTGAGCCTCATACCACTGCTGTCTCACAAGGACAAACCCTTTCCAATTTGTTGAGAAAAAGAACACAATATGCAAAAAGAAAAGAAATTATTGAAATGCTAAATACAAATGTCTCATATGGGGAAGCTGACCATATAGGACTTCTTATTTATCAATGGAAAAATTTATTTAATCCTCTCAAGTCTTGAAACAAACTTTGCTCTGATGTCACTGAATGTGTTGCAGTTTATCACATGGATTTGTATGTTAAATAAAAATATACATTTTTAAGAAGATATAGCAGGCAAAATATTTGCATGTCTACCGCTTACAATTTAAGATCTGCCCTTCTTGAATAAAGTAAATATTATAACGAGTTCTTCACACAGACAGACGTTGCTGTAAGGATACCTGCATTTACTAAAAATAAACTAATTCAGACTTACAACAACCCATTGCATGTGTTGACCTGACTTAAACGCCTTTGATGTTGCACTTCAGGTTCCGGCTCTTGGTGTACTCTACCTGTATGTACTCCATAAATAATACACAACAATACACCACAGTTTATTGTTTGTCTGAGTAATGCTCTATCACACCAGTAACTCAGGTATTCTCTCATCAAGCCCACATTCCTGCATTACAAACCTTTTGACACATACTCAACAGAAGAGTTGTCATTACTTTTTCAATGCTGCCCCCTCGAGGAGACCACGACTTTAGCACATACCGAAATGGGAGAGTGAGGTTGTACCGTATCCATCCTTTAGATGGCAGCATTGTACATTATATTCTGTGGTACGCACTTCCGATACGTTGAAATCCAAATGGATCCTAAATATATTTAACAGGCAACAGAAAACCAGTCACCAAGCAGAACGTAACCCAACACAGAACTAATTCGAAATAGCAAATCAAAATGTGTCAAATAAAACTTTCTCAAAGTGTGTTTTGATTACTTCCCACAGATTTTTCGAAGGTGTGGCAAAGTCGTTGGATTAACAGTGGATTTTAATTTTGGTTCAATCGGCTGCTCATTGTGGTTTAATCATAATCTTTAACTGAAGTGTACATTATTTCTGATTGATAATAGACTGCAGCACTAAGAGATATCAAGAAAACATCTAAAAACTGTTCCCTGGTAAGAAGAAGTAAAACAATACTGATAAATATTTCGTGAGTGATTAAAATACTAGAAATACATATCTGTGATAGGATATTCAAACACTTAAATATATGTTTCTTATTGAGAACATAACTTAATTGATAAATACATAACTCATTTATTTATTAATTTAATTTTGCGGGTCTCCAAAACACCTTTGACTGTCTGATTATTATTATTATTATTATTATTATTATTATTTTAATTAGTTTGATCACATTTACGATTTATAATTTTTTTTTTGTTTGTTTGTTTATTTATTAGCTATTAAGATTTTTAATTTAAACGAAGCACCTGATCCCACGCAGGTCCTCGTCAGGTTTTTAAGTCACATGATTGAATCGTGTTTGACGTCATTTTCACTCTTCACGGAAGCAGTCGGCGCCGATATGATGGCTGCTTCGTCAGTTTAGCAGTAGGAAGAGGATGTCTGCATTAGATGAAGGACTTGTATCGCCTAGGTATAACACCTTTCACTAACTGAATAGGCCGCTGGAGAGTGTTTCTTTTGAGCCAGCAGGGATTTCGGACGCTCATTTCCTGTTCAAGGGGCGGCCTGAAGACGGACACCGGATAAAAAAATGTCCCTGTTTCAGTCGGCACTGGATTTCTTAGCCGGGCCCGGCTCGTCCGGAGGGGCCAGCCGGGACCAGAATGACTTCGTCGGACAAGTCGTTGAGCTCGGTGATATGAAGCTGAGGATAAAACGGGTGATCGCTGAAGGTGAGAACTTGCTCCACAGCCACGGACGTGACTGTCACGGCTTGCAAACAGCCATGCTAGGTAGCTGAAGCTAGCTATCGAGCTAACAACGTCAGTTGAGTTGGTTAGCAAATGGAAGCACCGCGACTCACCTAGCAAACACCAGGAGATTATTTGGTTTCGATCAACTTTGCATTAATTGTTGAAATGTGGATGTCGAAGGAAAACGCATTTTAGTTTGATTTGTTCGTTTTCGACTCTTGAATGTCGCTGGATAACTTCGAGTCATGAACCTTGACAGCTATTTACATGTTTTGGCAACACACTTTATGTGTTGATGTGGCAGCAATAAAGTAACACAGATAACACTAGGTTTGGCACGCTTCCTGATTATTAGATTTGCACAAATAACTAAAGCAATTTCCGATATTAGCCGGATTGTCTCGCCTAACCTTAAATGCCGACAGCGACAGTTGGGTTGCATTTGAAACGGGGGTTAAATGCCAAAATAAAAGTCATGCAAATTTAAGACTTTATTTATCTCTAATATATTTTTTTCCGTTTCCCTTAGCACAGGTCCGTTTTATCCCCGTTTTAATATGTACACTTAAGATAGGAGACATGTGGAAGCGTGGAGATAAGTGTGTTTTGATGTAAACAAGTGTTTTCTGCAGTCTATAAGGGGGCCTTGCAGTTTCGAAAAGAGGCGTTTTATGAGCATACAATTTTTTTTTCTTACCAGTCTGACCTTTTAAGATTGATAGAAATGTAACAACCTGACATTAACTGCCAATGAGACATGCTTTTAAACAGCAGTTTGTAAGGTGAATCTTGCCAACTGTTGTTTATAAGCAGTGTTGTATCAATAAAATTAAATGCTGGCCCACATTTAGTTTGTGGAGTTGTCTTCCCCATTGGTAATATTTCCATCCATCCATCCATCCATCCATCCATCCATCCATCCATCCATTTTCTTTACACCCTGTTGCTGGTGCCTTTCAAACAGTCATATTTGTTATTCTTTGTAAGTGAGGTGAAAGTATTGCAGCCTCTTTTTCCCCCAGTCAGCTAAACAAGAGTGTGCAAAACTAGACTGCAGCACTTTCTCTGGCATGTCCTTCATAGGAATGAAGCTACAATGCAAAGCATGCTGTGGTTTTGAACCCATGCATTTTTAAAAGCTTTGAAATACTTTGATTGCGCCATCTTGCCCATCACCTTCCTGAATGCATTGCAAATAGATCTAAATACATTGCTTGAATGCATTGGAATGTGCACCTCCCAGTGTGACGCAACTTATTTAGCAATAAATGACTGATTTACTTTAACAAATACGTATTTTTTTTTGTTTTTCTTTTTACACAACTATTTGTATCCTCACCTGTAATCGAAGAAGTTAATAGTCTGTTAATCCTTCTCATGCTTTCTCAAGATGAATTAGTCCCAGTTGAATTATAGCAGAATACAACAAATTTTACTGATAAATGTTGTTGTATGCGTTTATTGCTCCTTAAAATTATTCCTAGAAAAAACCCCAGAAAGTTATTTATCATGTTATCATGTTATGACATCATAGACACCAATAAAACGCTAGGATCAGTCAATGCATCTGACAACAATGTTGTACTAATGTTATCAGACCGTCCAGTGCCTTAACTGAGCCGGTCCTGGACGGTCCATCACAGGTTAAGCTGGTTGAAGTGGAGATCGTTTTACATTAAAACCCCCCCGTCCCCTTTCAGACTCGCGTCCTGCTGTCTGAAAGGTTCCTTTGTTGCTCTGCACCAAGATCTTTGGATCCTTGTACAATAAATGGCTCCAACCAGATGTTTTTTTTTTTCACCTATACATTTATTTATTTACAAACCTACAAAAGATTTAATGAAATGAATTTCAAAAGATCAGTGAACAGAGAAGTCTTGCAGCTTAAATTGGAAAAAAGGAAAAATAGATATTCCAAAATTTCTGCCTTCTGTTGTTCAGGCCTGCATTCCCACTGTGATGTTGCTACTTTCATTCCTGCTACTAACAAATTGGGGAGAAAAAAAAAAGTCTGTTGCTCTTTGTGCCAACTATCAACTACATTTGGACACATTGTTAGTCCTGAGCTCAGAAATCGAAAGAGCTTGTTTTGTCCTCCTCATGTGAAGGAAGTCTGTGTGACTATCGGGTTACTGGGTTGAATCCCAAACAAGGTCACCGAATCAGGACTGGGATAATGAATCCGTCTTACACACACCTGAGCAGCCATCCTTGGGTACATAAATTGTTAAAGATTAGAGACGGGCAGCTGTTCCTTTAGTTTTTTTTTTGCTGAAGAACTCAAGGCGGGTTGTTGATTTACTCATCGCTATAGTGACCGTACGCTTCACCTGTTTGGATTATTGAGATTTATTTATTTATTTTTTTTTTGTCTTCCAGCAGTACACACTTTTACATTTGGAATAGGAATTTAACAGTTGTTATTAAATTAAACAAGTCTAATTATGATTATTAAATTAGATAATTTAAAAAAACAAATTTAACAAAAAAATAATAGTAATTTCAGTTAGAAGTAATTTTTCTGATTTATTCTTGTTTTTTCAATGTAAACTATTGATTTTTGTTGAATCTCATCTGCCTTCCAGCATGCACTAAAATGAATTCAAACACACAATTTTTTCTTGTTGCTGAAGTCCAAATGTCCCACAGACTTAATCCATGCAACACATAATACCATCCTGTCCTGCTGTATCCATTGGCGGCAGACAGATTATAGTTAGTAAAACATAATTCTTCTTGCTGTTTGAATATAGCCTCCAGCTTAGAGCTAACCGCTCGTAACTGAGTTTTTTTTTTTTGTAACAGGCCTTATCGTAGGCACTTGAGGTTTAAGAAATTAAGCTGGTGCCAGAAAGTTTGCTGTGTTTGTTTTTCAGCGATTTTACTTCGTTTCAATCTAGTCTGGTGCAGCAATTCAGCGATCTACAGATAAGACTGTGGTTGTACCGTTGTAGACTAGACAAGTTTTTTGTGGGAGGATCGTTAGCTGAAGTTCTGAGTACTTTTTCTGATCATGAGCTGAACTCGATCCACTGTGGAATCAACTGTGTAGAAACACTTTGCTGGATGAGTTTTCTTCTTTGGTCTGTCACCATTTTAACTCTGGGAATAATCCAGTCAGAGCAAGTTAAACTTAAACACATACAGTTTATTTTTGGACATTATTATGTTTGATTGCATCACGCATTATAGTTGCAATACACAAAACATTCCAGATGCAAGTTATTTGCCTATGAATGCCACAATAAAATCTAAATATGCTATTATGTCTATAGTTTTGCTTAATAGTTTTTTGTTTTGTTTTTTTCTTTTAAGGTGGATTTGCTTTTGTGTATGAAGCCCAGGACATGAGCGGTGGAAAGGACTATGCTCTGAAGGTAAGACGAGTTACCTTCAGGACTGAATATTTCAAACTGATTTGTTTCTAAGTATTGCTAGCATGTACATAGAAATAATTGTTTGGAATCAGTGATTCTGTAAGGCTCTCACCGGCTGATATTGTCAGCTTTTGAGATCTTCATTTGTTCATCTCTGGAGATGAGATGATGATCAGCTCCTTAGGAAAAATAACTCACTTTTTAGTCTATATTTTCCTTTCTGTTTCGAACCTTTTCCACTTTTAAATCCCTTGGATATTTAAAAAAGCTTCACCTGCTTTTCAAGATGTTAAAGAGAGTTGAGTGGTTTAAACTTCTTTTTCATATTATATTCTGTTAAATCTGCGCTGTAGACACTCTTATTGCTCCTCTTTTATGAGAATGTTGAAACTTTCTTTTGAAGTGTTCATATGGGGGGAAAATGTCAAGTTCAAAGTTTTAGCCCACTGCTTGAGCATTTTGCAACACACTTTTAACACTAATGTCAATACATGTTGTAATGTCTACTGGAGCAGTGGGAGATTTTGTGGTCGATTTGAAATCAGTGATTTTGTAAATCTCTCAGCGGTTGATCCTGGAAGCTCAAATGATCTTCAGCTGTTTATATCTGGAGCTGTGATGACGTTACGGTGTGTGTGTGAGGATTACGATACACAGCACTGAAGTTAAACAAGTTTTCACTGTTATTTCAAAACAAAGACAAAATTATTGCATAATTGATTTGTTAAAGTTTTTACAGTGTCATCCAGCACTCCTACTCTGGTTAGCATTACTTTATTTGTGTTTTCTCTGTAGATGCAGCAAAACCATGTCTTAGATGTTGGGATTTCAAAAAGATAGTCATATAAAATGATTAAATAAAACTTTTTGTCTGCACTTTCTGAAAAGTATCGCTACAAATGATTATTATTATTATTATTTATTAATTTTTTTTGCATGTTTTTGTTTCAGAGGCTGCTGTCCAACGAAGAGGAAAAGAACAAGGAAATTATACAGGAAGTCTGCTTCATGGTATGATTGACCATACTCTATTTCTCTTAAGATTGCATTGGAAATGTCTGCCTCAGTAGAGAGCAGATGTTGTCATGTGAAAGAGCCAAGTTAAAATCAAACCCACATGTTTGAGGTTTGTGGAACAAACCTTGGGTTTGCAAGCTGGTTGTACAGAATTATCTGCTTATTTTATAGGCAAAGCCAGGCGTTACATTTGCAATTCAAGAGTCGAATAACAGTATTAATAGTAGTTGGTGGTAAATCTACAGGTGATTTATTTATTTCTTTCATGTGTGAGGATAATGTATCTCAGACCCCAGGAGGTTATTAGTTAACATTTGAGCCAAATGGAGGCACAGCTGTGGATATATTTTAAGGCATCAGCTCTCATACAAACTTCCTCATGTGACTTTCTGTAAAAATAATATTTAAAAAAAAAAATCAGAAAGAGAACCTCTCTGAGGACCTCTCCAAATCTGGTCCATCTTTGGGTCTGACTTCCAGCTGCCTGAATGTGCCATGTTAAAACAACTACAAGTATAAACAGCATGGGAAAGTCCAGCCATCATGCCATTCACAAGACGAGCTCTGTGCCCGAGAGATGAGTGTGTTTTGTGGTGAAATGTGTGTATCAAGTCCAGAACAAAAGGAAACCCTTTGTGAAGCTGCTGGCTGTAGAAGAGTATCCTTCTCCCCAGTGAAACAAATACAGGTCCTTCTAAAAAAATTAGCATATGGTGAGAAAGTTCATTATTTTCCATAATGTAATGATAAAAAAATTAAACTGTCATATATTTTAGATTCATTGCACACCAACTGAAATATTTCAGGTCTTTTATTGTTTTCATACTGATGATTTTGGCATAAAGCTCATGAAAACCCAAAATTCCTATCTCAAAAAATTAGTCTTCAGAGTCATGTCCTGTGGTGTGATGAAATCAGAGCTGTGTGGCCACACTGACTGCTGTTACATTTGGAGAAATAAAAGAGGGAAGCTTGCATTCTTCAGAGCTCTATCCCAACTGGGTGGTATAGGGAGGGAAGCACAGCAATTTGTGGGGGTGTTTCTTTGAAGCAACATCTTACAACATCAGCCAGGAAGTTAAATTTCCACCCTGCCAAAGTAGGTGTGAATGGTTGGGATTACAAAGCCCTCATTTCAGATCCATAGATCAATTTTTCTCAGAAATATAAAGGTGTTTGTGAGAAACGGCCTACAGACTTGACTCAGTTACACAAATTCTGTCGGAAATATGGACTAAAATTTTGACAAACTATCGGGATAATCTTATTGATATCGAAAATGTTTGACCACAAATTATACAGATTAAAAAAAAAAATAAAAAAAGTCTACCAAAAATTAAGAAACAATTTACAAAGTTCTGAATTTGAAGACCATTAAAATTTAAAACTCCTACCTGACATTTAACAAAAACCATATATTTGGTGATGCTGACTGACTTAAAACAAGGGAAGTTTAGTCTGATTAGCCTGGAAGAAATAAACTTGTCTCTTTGTACAGTGTGCTTAAAGATTTAGTTTCAACAGTTTAAAAAAGTCAAATCTGAGAGCAGGCCTGACATCACAGCTCTGTTTATTCTCTGCTCCTTCACCCTCTGGCTTCTTCTAGAAAAAGTTATCAGGTCATCCAAACATGGTTCAGTTCTGCTCAGCTGCATCAATCAGTAAGGAGGAGTCGGACACCGGGCAGGCAGAGTTTCTGATCCTCACCGAGTTGTGTAAAGGTAAATACCGACTCCCACTTCTGCACACAGGCCTTTTCCTAAGTGTTGGTACATCTTCCTCTGTCTGCCTCGTCATGTCGGGCTCCGGGTTACTCATCCATCCAACGTAGTTGTGTTAATTCGGATGACGCTGCACTTTCTCAGGAACTCAGAAGGAACTGGTGATGAAAGTCTCCCTTTTTTGTGGCTTTTTCATTTCCTGTTCTGCTTCCTTTTCTTGTTACATATGCCCTGGTTTTCATTCAGCAGGTTTTACAACTTTATTAGCCTGCACCTTCCTCTTTAAACAAAGAGTATGCATTAATATTCAGTTGTCTTTTCTAAAAATAAATTTTTCATAAATTTATGAAAAATAAATTTATGCAAAGCAGAGATTTGCATCCAATATGTTTGGGTTAGAAATGTACAAAGGAAGTCAAAATAAACTAAATTCGCTGCAATACTTGCATAAAGTCAAATCCTTGTTTACTAAAACGTATCTTTTGCCAAAATAACAAAAAAAGAAAACTGCAACATGTTTGAAATATGCAAAATTATTTTCTGTACTGCATCAAACACAGTGACTGTCTTGTAAGCTATTTTCAATCGGAGTAATCTGCAGACTTACTGTAACTGTAAGTATGTTAAAAAAAAAAAATAGAAAGCACATCAATAAAACACCTTGATTCCACATAGCTCAGATTTTAGTCAAATGCAAAACACTGTGGTAGATTCCTCCCCGTTTTCTATTCATTGTGTAAAATAAATCTTGAACGCATTTCCTTCGTTAAACTGCATACATTTTGAGAAAGATTTGAACATTTCTCTGAACCGTTGGTGTTAATAAACGGCTTGGTTTAAAATGGGAAGTCATCATTCATATAAATATGTTTGCTCTGCCTCAGGTCAGCTGGTGGACTTCATAAAGCGCGTCGAGCAGCGAGCTCCCATGTCATGTGACACTGTGCTGAAAATCTTCTACCAGGCGTGTCGAGCCGTGCAGCACATGCACAAACAGAAACCTCCGGTCATCCACAGAGACCTTAAGGTCGGTCGGCTCTGAAGAATGATTCTTTAAACGGGCGTAGAATGATGAGCCTGTCACTGTGCGGTGGAGCTGAATGAGACGGCCTCTGATGTGTTGCAGATTGAGAACCTCTTGATTAGTAACCAGGGCACCATCAAGCTGTGTGACTTTGGCAGCGCCACCACAGTGTCACATTATCCCGACTACAGCTGGTCTGCACAGAAGAGGTCCATGGTGGAGGATGAGGTACACACACACACACACACATACACTGCTCTAAATAAAAAAGAAACACTGAACCGTTGGATACAAGCAGGAGTTACTGATGTTCTGTTCCTCCTCATTTCCACAACCTGTTCCCGTTTTCTTTTTCTCTTTGAGTTGCCGAAGGTTCTGCTCACATAATGTGACAAAACTGCCCACTGCAGGCACAAATTCCTCAAATTTTTGTTTAATAGAAATCATTTTATGTTTACCAAGTATTGTGCTGCTATCAGGTTGAATCTCATTACTCACTGAACTAGTTTGAATTCTTAAAAACACCACTACATACGTGTGATTTACATTTTTTCTCTTGCAAGTTTTTTTTTTCAATAACGCAACGCAACATAATGAGCAAAATCTCATTTGCACTGGGGTGCACTAATGCAGATTAATGTTTTATTTATTTATTTTATTTTGGCCTCTCCGAAGGAGCATTAATTGATAAATAATAACAATATTATGGGTTAACATGCATTTGTTAATCATATTAAGCAGCCATGTTTTCCTATTTTTCTTCCCCCAAGAAACAAACAAAAAAAAAACAAGACAATATATGCAGAACTATTTTTTTAATAATTTAATGTACCAAAGTGACAGTTTTAATAAATGTCTCCTATGTATGTAAAAAAAATAAACTTAGGTAAAGCCTCCATTTATCTCACTGAATCCAGTTCCATTTACACTGGAACTCTAGTAATGACATCTTGGTGTTAAATAGGAACCAGAAATGTTTGATTGAATTGACCAGAGGAAGCACAGATTGATTACATTAATGCTATTAATACCATAACCACACAGAAACATGCACAGAGACGAGAAATTGTAAATCTAATATTGTCTGCTAATGTTTCCAGACCAATGATGGTAAATATATGTTAGAGCAGACAGCTTGTATGATGGCGTTGTAGATGAAAAATACCTAATGTTATCCTTTTCAGAAGTACACAAGCGATAAGAAAATCTTGGTGAATTGGATAAAAAAGTAGTTTTTACTAATTTATTGGAAAATATCTAAAACCAACATGGCTGGTTTATATATCTGACTGTATCTGAAATATTTTTACTTTTTTTTTTTTTTCGCTCTGCAGATTACAAGAAACACCACTCCAGCATACAGAACACCAGAGATGATCGATCTGTACTCCAACTTTCCCATCAACGAGAAACAGGACATCTGGGTCAGGACCTGGAAACTCCTTAATTTTTCTCTTTATTTTTTTTTATTTATTTATTTATTTTTTGCTTCACTTTTTTATTTGAAAGTAAATTAAATTCAGAATTTCCACTTTGACCATCTGTTCTCCCATGCAGGCTCTTGGGTGCATCCTCTACCTGTTGTGTTTTAAGCAGCATCCTTTTGAGGACGGAGCCAAACTGCAGATAGTCAATGGAAAATACTCCATCCCACAGAACGATGCCAGATACACTGTGTTTCATGACCTTATACGTATGTGCTGCTACTTGTTCGTGATTCTCAGACTGTGTAATATTTACAGACTAGGAATTTTTTTTTTCTTTTTTTTTTTAGTATAATTCTGCCTGCTCTATTTTTATTTTCCCTTTTATTCCTTTTTTCTAGGTTCCATGTTGAAGGTGAACCCTGATGAGAGGCTATCCATTACAGAGTTGGTCAACCAGCTGCAGGAGATCGCAGCCGCTCGTAACGTCAACCCCAAGTCTCCAGTTACAGAAGTGAGTGTTCAAGTAAAAAGTAGATATCAATTAGTGTATTTTTGATCAACCGTCTTGATTGGCTAAGACTGCTCGCCTGTCTGTAAGCCTGAGAGAGTCACACGGCCCCTTCCGCTGTGTGCCTCTCAAATTGCTGATGCGGTTCCTTTTACCAAGTCTCTCATGCAACACACGCACTCTGTGGAGGCACAAAGGAGTCAGTTTGCTCCTTTTCTGGCTTCTTTCTTACTTGCGCCCACAGCTTCAAATAGGCAGACACTTGGAGGTTTCTGTGAGCTGAATTTTGCCAAAAACATGAAATGATTGTAGTTTGTTTAGTGGCATTGTTGTTGTCCAGACAGAAAACATTTCTTATACTGGCAGCACAGTCGGTTTAAAATTTCAGTTTAATCTTACGATTTTCAACTCAAATCCTTGTACTTACTGTGAAAGCTGATTTCAGTTTGAAATCTGCAGGTCTTACTGGGACTCATTCCTCCAACTTTTTGATCTGCAGTAATTCCCTCATTGGTCTTCAGTATCCTCCACTAAATATTTGCTACAAAATAAATTACTTGTTTGGTTTTGGCCAGCAGCAAAGCAATTCACCAAAAGTTCACCTGAATCTTCCTAAATTTTATGCAAAGACCTGAATCCAGACCAGACTGATGAGTGTGTTCATGGGAGGTGAGGGGGGGTGTCGGTGGATTTGGCGATCGCTGATCTGATTAGGGCTAAGAAACGGTTTCCCTGCTGGACATAAGGAGATTACGATCCTCCTCCACTCTCCGCTGCAGTTCAGTGGAGACATATGGAGCAGCAGACTGAGACGTAGCAGAGAGGAGACAATTAAGGAATGGAGCAGAGATGGAAACGCAGCGCCGTCGACTTGCAGTGAAGAAAGGCGTGAATTCAAACTGCTTGCATTTTTAATTTGCTCAACATCGTTTTGTTGATACTTTTCAAGGGTTTATTTTTCATGACATCTTCAACCTTTTCTTCTCATTAAGCAGATTTGGTTGCCAGTTTTGCAGTATTTTTTATTTTATTTTTTTTTTTTTACATCTTCATCATTCCTGCAACAATGTTGAGTACATATTACTGTTGGCGTCCAGTTTATGATGGCTATGAATGTCTGCAGCTGCTGGAGCAGAACGGAGGATTCGGAAACAACGGAGCGCAGCCACCCATGCAAATCCAGAGTGTCCAAAACAATGCAGGTAAGTCCGGTTAGTAATGTTGGGATCGCTGAAGATTACGGGTTTTTATGCTTTCACAGACTAGCAGAATATCCCTAAATCTCCAGTGTTGCATGCAAACAAAATGACAGATTACATATCACTTTACAAAGAGGGAGATGTTTAGGAAGCATGGTTATCAAGGCTTTAAGTGATGGTTTCTAGCTTTGTGTCCCAGTATTCCTGGTAATCTACTGAATATGTTGACGTTGCAGTGCGTCTTCCATGAACCGTGAAAGCTGGCAGCTTTAGCTCAACTTCTTTAAAGGACATGAACAAAAAACATGGACGAGAGAACAAAATGGATGTTGAAGTCAAGATATTAAAATGCGGAACTGGGCATTGTCAGTTTAGTTTTATTTTTCTACATTGAAGCTGGTTGCTTCACGCTGCTGGTCAGCTGGCTGAAAGGAGGCAGCTATACAGCAGGGTTAGTAGGAAGTCAGCCATTTGTAAATATTTCCTGTTGCTAAAATAAAGTCATGGTGCAAAAACTGACAACCTGCTTTTACTTAAAATTACATTTGCTAAGCTAAGAGTAGCATTTCTGTTAAGCAGCTGAGAGCAGTTCAGCTACCTCAGCAGATAGCCTGACTAAAAGTGTAGTTATTACCACATTTGTAATAATCTTTGTTATTGTTTTATAGACTGTAGGAATATTTGTTGCTAGACCATGTTTTATGTTTTGTGTAAACAAGGCAATGATGTAAAATTGCTATTTTTACTGAAGGTTTCTCATTCAGAGAAACTCCGACTGACCCAGGCCGACGTGGAACAGTAATGGCTTTTCCCCTTTGTAGTGTAATTACATGTGTTTTAAATCTATACTTATCTTGAATGCTAAAATACATATATTTTTGCCATTAAGTCAGTTCTCAAGTTTGAAAATCTTTTTGATGTTTGCATTTGAATTGATATAATTAAAACATAAGTAAGGAAAAAATCCCCATGGCAAAAATAATGTTCCCATTTCTCTACAGGAGGAAGTTTGTGAAAATGCAAGCCCTGCTATTCTGTTTTTCTTTGTGTACATTTGCCAAAACTACTGTAATGAGCTTATCCTTTTCAGCAAACACACACACTTACACACACATGCAACCTCCTTGATGCCCAATAAGAGGATTTCTGTGCCATCTGTTGAAAAGCAGAGCGTGTTTGTTCTTTCCTTTGACGATTAGCTCCATCTGCACCTTACTGAAAAAAAACATCAAGAACCTGAATTATCACAGTATAAAAGCCAACAAATGTGTCCAAGCTGTTTTCTGCCTCTCCTCTTTATTGGACCACTCGGTGCTGTTAAATGGACATGCGCGGCGTTGTCTGTTACTCTACAAATGGCACATCCACTTCTCTTCTTTCCCATGATGCCCAGGAGTGTATGATCCCGATCAAGCAGGAAGTGGCTTCCTGGACATCTTGAAGGGAGGAACGGAGCGCTTCCTGACCAACATTAAAGACACATCATCTAAAGTCATCCAATCAGTAGCCAGGTAAGGCTCCAACTTTATTGCTATAAGTGTCTTTATATTTTCTATTTGATTATTTATCATGAAAAGCTTTGTATATGTGAACTTTCTTACTTGGCATAACCTGTACAGTTTTTGAACTGTCTGGGATTATATCAATAAAAATATAAATAAAACTATTTTCTGGAGGGGAAAGGGAATTCCAGGCTTTATTCTACATCCCATTGTTTAAAAATGGTATCCATCCATCCATCCATCAGCATCCTTTCATCCATCTCACCACCTACTCATTCTTCTATGTGCCCACCCATCCATCTATGTTTTATATGTACTTGTTGTATACTCTTTATATACACAGTTAAAACTAGATATTTGCTGACACTGTATATATTTTTTTCTCTTTCTTTCTGACATTAAATAAGCCCAAACATTTCCAGATGTTAGTGCATCATCAACAAGGATCATCATGGCCAAACGATCCATTTTAGTTTCATCAGATCACCGGACGCATCGCAGCAGAATTAAGGCATTTGTCTTGTACATTTTCATACCATCACCAGCTCTGGCTTTTTATTTTGCCATTATCCATTTCCTAAACGGTCTTATCCCTGGAGGGTTGAGATGGAGGCTGGTGCCTATCTCCAGCGCTCATCATTTGTTTATTTTGCATCTGACGTAATGACTTCTTCCTTCCTGAGTGGCTCTCCATGTAGGGAAGGAACATTTAGTCGCTCAGCTGTCCAAATTTTTGTTATCATATTTCGGATTGACAAAAAAGCAAATGGCTAAATTTCACTGTTGTTGCACAGCTTTGATCCCTCTTTCAGTTATTTTTTTCCTCATCTGTTTGATCCATTCGTGTGGTTGTTTTTGTTTATTTTTATTTTATGTTGTTTCTTTTCTCTGTCCCAATCCCTCATGGTTCCACTTTGTGTACATCTCCTAGCAACCCGAGGTAAATATGGCTCGGTGAAGTTTGTCATCTCATGCGTTGCCGTCTGTGTCCCGTAGCATGTGTTTGATCTAGAGGATAAAACCTTTTACTAAAGCTTCTGCTGTTCTGTGTTCATCATCACAGCTTCACGATCCTAACATCACACACTCAATAATTCAGCTGAGTGTTGCCGAACAGACGGGTATTAATTTGGGGTGAAATTAAAATATATTTCAGCCATCTGCACTCTTTGTGATAAGATGTTGTTGCTAGATTAATTAAAATTTCCGTGCTGTAACTTAAAGGGTGTTTACCTTACGGTATTTTTAAAACCCAACGTTTTCTTGTTGTTGCATCAATACTCACCATTCACCCATTTATAGTTTTTGTAAAAGAGGGAGCTTTGTTTTATAATAAGATATTAAACCATCATTTAATTTATTTTTTTTTCCTGCCTTCCCACTCTGAGCATTTAGTTGCTGATATGATGACGCACCACTGTGTAAGAGCAGCTGGTGTAAACCAGATTTTACTATTCTAGATATCTTAGGTTGACAAACTGTTGTTAACATTTTATTATAGAGCTTAATGCAGCTAGTTTTATTAAAACAGCATTTATGTCTGTACAATTTTAGAATAATGCAAGCCCTTACCATAACTGAGATTTCCAAAAGGTTACCGTTTCCAAATTCAGCTTTTCCCAGAAGTTAAAAGCTCAAAATGACAAAACATGGCAGCCTTACTGTACTCTGTTCAACCTTCCTGAACAAGTTTAGTTTTAAAGCTTCACTGATGCTGAACATGACTCACTTTGAGCCTCTTCCTTGCAACGACAACTTCTTTGTTGTCAGCATGACCTTGTAATTCTTAGGTGTGGTGTGTTCACTGTTTGAAAAAAGATTGGAATTTTGAGTTTCCAAATGGCCAGTGACCTGCCAGAGCCAGTTGAGATGAAAGTGATCTGATATTGAGCATCTATTGACTTCACCAGGCAGTTCCTGCCGTGTCATCAGTTTTTCAGGCTTGTGAACAAACCAGAGTTTATTATTGGGGATAACTAATTGCTAACATAATTAGTTTTTACAATACAATGCCAATGCTACATTGTTGTCTGTCTCTACAGCAGCTGAAGGACAGAAAAGTCTTTGAGTTGGCATTCAGAAGGAACTATGAAAGTGAGGACAAGTTTTCAATGAAAGAAGAAAGTCAGGATATAACCAGACATCTGACTGATGGAAAAGAAAGTTAAAATATAGTGAAACTAGTAATGAGCAAGAGGACCATCTGTCATTAATAGTTTATCAAATGTAATAAAAAAATGTAATTGCATTCCATTTTCACGTAACCTCCCAGTTCTGTTCCCTTAAAAAACCTTTAAAGATGTTTCCTCTTTTTAAAGAGTGATTTAACTCAGAGTGTCCACACATCTTTCATTGGAACGGTTGGTTACAAATGAATGAGCAAATATATAAACTGTAATAATGAGCTTTTCAGCACTCCACTGCTTACAGAGCAACGTTTTCACCTTCCACGTGTCTTTAACCAGCATCCCGCTGTGCGTCCTGATGCCATCCCATAATATTTACTTTAGCTGGAGTTGATGGCTTTGGTACTTTTGCTTTCCCAACCATGATGCATTGCTTGTAATATGCTGCAGTGTGTTTGTACACGCTGTAAGAGTGTCTTAAAGCCTGGTGTGTCGTATAACAAAAACACTTACTCTGTTTGTGGTATTGGGTGTTTTGGCAAATGTTTGCGGTGCCTAGAAAAGGAAGGAGGAACGTGCCATATGTTAGAAGCCATTAGAAACCAGAGTGAAACCAGAATGTTACAAAAGAATTGTCTCCATTTCTTGATTTTTTATTTTTTATTTGTTAGTCTTTAGGTTACCTACTAATTGCTTGTGTTTTTACCAGGCATTAGTCAAGCAACTTTTTCTTTAATTGCTTGAATGTGTCCCTCCAGATGCTCTGCCTCTTTTTTAAGTCTGCTTTTTGTTTTTCAGCTATGCCAAAGGAGACCTGGATATTTCTTACATCACCTCCAGAATAGCAGGTAGATCAAGTTTCTGCCATAAAATCATTTTTTCCCCAAGTTCTTTTGTTGCTCTTATGGAAGTGATTCTGTTGTTTAAGTAAATGTGATTTAAGTTGAAGTGAACACACATTGTAGTGTCTCATGTTAAGGCAAGTAAACCTTTATTTTTGGGGTTACTGATCAGTTTGTGTGTGTGTGTGTAGTGATGTCTTTTCCAGCGGAAGGGGTGGAGTCTGCGATAAAAAACAACATTGAAGACGTTCGCCTGTTTCTGGATTCACGTCACGCCGGCCACTACGCTGTGTACAACCTGTCTAGACGATCCTACAGGCCATCACGGTTCCACAACAGGGTAAGAAGAGCGCTTTTGTGGATATGATCCTACATGATTGGTGCAGGGTAATGAGATGCAGCCGATTTCTTCAGCCAGTAGAACTGCATCTAAAAACTTCATTGTCTACATCAACATGTTCTGCATCGTCTCTACATTGTCTCTCTTTGTCCCTTGTGTCCAGGTTTCGGAGTGTAACTGGCAGGTGCGCCGGGCTCCCAACCTCCGCAGTCTCTACAGCGTCTGCAAGAACATGCATGTGTGGCTCAAACAGGACCAGAGGAACATCTGCATAGTGCACTGTCTGGTGAGTAAACCAGTCCTCCAGTCATGCTCAAAAATGGAGGAGATCATTTTATAGGTTAATAAATGAAACCATTAATTTATAAGATTATGTACACATTGATTATTTGTGTTTGTGCGTAACTGCATCCTAAAAACGTACTGCTCGTAAATTTATCAGTTAATTATAAAAGCGCTTTAAAATCGCTTTAGTTGTTACAGCTTAGGTACATATTTGTGCAAACCTAAAATACATTTCTGGTGTTGAACGTCCTTCGACTTTGCACAAAGCAGCTGAAGACCGATCAGTGAGCATTTCTGACTCAGCCATTAATTATGTGTGCCGTCTTCTTTACCTTTCGTCAACATCAACCCCAACCTTGTTTGAGACGAAACATGCCAAGTGTGTGATTGATCTGCATTACTAGTAAAACTGCTGTCAGCTGCTGTTCTTTTAATTGTTTGGATCGTTTGTTTTTGTTTTTTTTCTGTGTAGGACGGCCGAGCGGCATCAGCAGTGGCAGTTTGCTCTTTCCTGTGTTTCTGTCGCCTCTTCACTACAGCTGAGGCTGCTGTCTACATGTTCTCTATGAAACGCTGCCCGCCTGGCATATCGCCCTCACACAAAAGGTACGAAACCCAGCGTGCAGAAAATGTTGCGTTGGTTTGTTGGTTTCCTCTCAAATTGTGAAATTTATCTAGGTTGAGTTTTTTTTTTTTTTATATATATATACCGACATTTTTTTAAAACCTTTTTCACAAAATAATGGAGTGCTCTTGAATGTTGCTTTCCGGTTTTAGGTACATAGAGTATATGTGCGACATGATGGCAGAGGAGCCCATAATCCTTCACAGCAAGCCTGTAGTTATTCACTCTATCGTCATGACACCGGTGCCGTTGTTCAACAAGCAGCGCAACGGGTGCAGGCCGTTCTGCGAAGTCTACGTCGGAGACGAGAGGGTCCTCACCACTTCGCAGGAGTACGACAGGATGAAGTATGATTGACCTGTAATGCTTTTTGCTGTTTAACCAATATAAAGTGGCATAGCTCTTTTATTCAGTTATTCTCTCTCACCCTGTCTCCAAGGGATTTTAAGATGGAAGATGGCAGAGCAGAGATTCCCCTCAATGTTACAGTTCAAGGAGATGTACTTGTGGTGATCTATCATGCTAGATCTACACTGGGTGGGCGTCTCCAGGCAAAGGTACAGGCACAAATGAGTGTTACCAGGATTTTGGCTTTCATTTTATCAATACTTTCATATCTAATATATATAAAAAAAACTGTTCTGCCCAAAAGACTGACTTTCTGATGTCAAAAATCTTTTCCAGATGGCATCAATGAAAATGTTTCAGATCCAGTTTCACACAGGCTTTATCCCAAGAAACGCAACTACTGTCAAGTTTGCTAAGTATGTACAATGTTTGCTAATTAATATCAGTACAAACTAGAATATTATTACTCAAATGATACTGACTTTTTACTATTTACATTAGAGCTAAAACTCAAGGGTGTTAGTTTTTTTTTTTTTTTCTTTTCTGTAACTTTTTCCTCCACGTGTTTGTTTTTATTTTTATTTATTTTTTCTGTCAGGTATGATTTGGACGCCTGTGACATCCAGGAGAAATACCCAGACTTGTTCCAGGTTAATCTGGACATTGAAGTGGAACCCAGAGACAGACCCAGCAACAAGTCCCCTCCATGGGACAGCTTCCAGACCAAGGGCCTCAACCCCAAAATACTCTTCTCGTCTCGTGATGAGCAGCAGGAAATCCTCAGCAAGTTTGGTAGGTTCTGGATTTGATTTACTTAACGTAGCTTCTGTAGAGCCTTTAAAAATAATAAGATACCTTTGACAATAGTTTTGTCCCTTACAACCTCAGACTTTATTGTAACAGAGCAACACAAAAGATCATATGATTCAGAAGTGGGTGGAGAATAATAGGATGAAAATGTTTGGTTGGATTTATATTCAGTTCCCAAAAGAAAATGCAGCATAAAATAAGAGTCTAGCATGGTCTGGTGTAAATACATCAGGAAACATTTCCAGGTGTTTTGAGTTGGATAAGCTGATTAGCTTGATAATTAACACTTTTTTTTGTAATATTATTGGATTTTGAGATCTCATTTTTTCATAAGCAAATAATCATAAAAAAATATAAGAAATGAAGCCTTGAAATAATTATCTCAGAATAATGAATCTAAGTTAATCAGACTTTCACCTTTTGAAATGTCAAAAAAAAAATTGAACTTTTTCCATGATAATTCGTTTAGATGTAACTGTTTTTTGTATGCAAAGTGAAAACTTCTCAGTGTGTTTAAATAGTGTCGCCTTTTGCTTGTTCTTCATGCATATTATAACCTATTAGTATCTGCTTAGCAGGACAATAAAATGTTTTTTTAATTTTTTTTTATTGGATTTTCAACCATTTTTGTTGCAGTAAAAGTACAGATGAAACTCTGGTATAGTGTGAAGTGAAGCACAGAATTATCCGTGCAAGCCTTCCACTAGAACCAGTTTAATCTCTATAAACTGGGTGTGTGACCACCACAGGTAAGCCTGAGCTTCCCCGTCAGCCTGGTTCCTCTGCGTTTTATGAGTCGGAGTCGCCTCCACCGGCTCAGACCCCAGATGGCGCCAACGCAACCGAGTCAGAATCTTCTGTGGGCAACGACGCCAACTCTAGCAACTTCTTCCAGACACTAGATTGGGAAGGTAAATTCACTCTTTTATATTTCGCTGAAGTTGAAACGTGAATATTTTCAATCAGTTTTTTTTTCTTTTTTCAAAGAGGGAAAAGCCTCTGATTTTTGTTTCCTGTCTTATGCTGCGAACCACTTCAAACACCGAACTTTTTCCATGAATTAAAAGTATTTTGATACTTCAAACTTTTTTTTTTAATTTGCTCTCATTTCTTCCTTGTGCTCTCAGACACTCAGAGCCCTCATGATGCCACAGACAGCATAGGAGGAGGATCCATGAACGACCAGGAGGATCTGAGTGATCAGTCAGAGGGGGAGTCTTACTCCGCTCCCAGTGGGGAAGCTTTATCCCATGACCTCAGTGAACAACTGTTCGATGCCGATTTCCAGGTGGGCTACTTGCTTTGCTAAAATAACACTGAAGGCTTCATTTTAATGTGCTCTGACAGTGCTGTCAAAGATCCAACGATTTAATTTCCTCCTTCCCGCCAGAACCCCCCTCCAGCACCCGAGGACTCTGATCGAAGCGACACCGCTGACCTCCTGGGGTTGAACTCTGACCCCGAGCCCCCTGCCTCATCTGCGGTTTCCTCTGGTGCTTCTAACCAGGGCGGACTGAAAGCCGCCTCCAGCAACAGCGATCTCCTCAATGACTTGTTTGCACCCCCTGCTGGTCAGACAGGAGCAGTGCAGGAAGATCTGTTCTTTAGCGAGCCAACCAGTGGAGCCACACCTGATGCAAAACGTGAGGAGTGGGAGTTTGTAATGCTGGATGCATTATTCCAGAAACGCTCTCTTTAACTTCAATGTGATGTTCATCCGATCATGAATGTTTTGCAGCCATGGGCGACCTGTTTGATCCGTTCGGGATGGGGTCCGGCTCTGGCGTTGGTTCCAGTGTGGGCTCTTCTCGCCAAGCCTCCGGGCCCGACCTGTTTGGAGACTTGTTGGGCTCTGACAGTTCAGCGACCAGCGGGTTCAGTTCTGCTCACAGTACCACCACCCCTGCATCCAACACCAGCCTCTTCAACCTCAGTGAGTTCACAATCTTCATACCGCTTTAACTTTTTCACATTTTGTCACGTTACAGGCTCAAACGTCAGCATTCTAGTGAGGTTTTCAGTGATGGGCCAAGACTAAGATAGTGCATAACTACCAGAATATATTTGGTAGAGATCCACCAGACCTGGGGATCTCTGCAGCCCTCTCAAAGTTGGCATGGGCCTGCTTCTGTTTAATGAACTCCTTCCCACAGCGTGGATCTTTTTATTTTTGTTTTATCAGGCAGTTTTTGTAAAAAAGTTAAGCCCTCTATTTTCTTTTGATTTCGTAATTTGGTGCCTCAGTATCAGTCGGTGACATAAAACCCCCATACAGTTTGTGTTCAAGAATTATCAATAGTTGTTCAAAATGGGGGTGGATTAGAATTTTATTGTAATTTTGTGCTACTATTGCAAAAACAATTTAAACGATCATAAAAAAAGCAAACTACTTACTACTTCATCACTAGGTAACATTATGACTGTGACTGCATGGCACAGCATTCATAGTGCCTCAAACAGGCTCCTTCAGGACACCATTTAACTGCACATAGTAACTAAAAATAATTATATTCTCAAATATACTGAAATATTTGATGCTCTCGTGAAACAAAAAAGTGGATGAAATGGTACAAATCACACACCAGTCAGTCTTTTGAACATTAAAATTGATCAAGTCAACAAAATCAATGAAACTTCCTGCTACATCTTGGTGCGGTAGTAATTAGGGGCACCTGGTCTTCACAGATAAGCTTGTGAAAGACGGCCCTAAGATGACGTCCTCAGCCAGCCAACCAGACCTGCTGGGCGGGTGGGACAGCTGGGCGGCTAAGACCACACCTGGCATCACCACCAGCACAAGCAAACCCAGTTATACCAACACAGGTGGGTAGAGAAATATTACTTAGCAAATTGTACGATGCTTGTGGTGTTTGTTTTTTATTGGCATATCAGGTTTGTTAATGGCTTTACCGCATGTGAGTCTGACTCGTATTCCAACTGTAATTGCAGCTTCTGGTGTGTCGTCCATGTCGAAGGCCAAGTCTCAGACTTTTGATCCTTTTGCTGACCTTGGATCCCTGGGCTCCAATTTACCAGGCGAGTTTTTGCTTTTTACAGTGTTACATGGTTGATTTAACGAGCAGTGACCCTAACATGTGGAAAAACATCAACTTGAATCTCTTCACTTCCCAAAGTAAGCGTGATATTTATTCTTTTTCTTGCAGGCTCTGCAAGTAGTAACTTTTCAGGGGCTTCATTCAGCACAAAGACTCCGTCTTCCTCCACCCCTTCCTCTGCGAAGCCTCAAGCACAAGCCTGGCAGTCGGGAAGACCGGCCACAGCGCAGACCAAACCGTGGATGTCTGGACCTGGATCAACACCGAAAGCATCTTCAGTATCTCAGCCTGCAAGCACACAGTCCTCTAAGCCCAACTACAACCTCAACTTCACTAGTGTCATTGGTGGGAGGGAGGAAAGAGGGGTTCGCGGGCCTGGATTTGGTAAGAGAAGCCCGAGGAAAGGATTTGAGGCTTTTCTGCTACAGAAATGCTTCTCATTGATAAGTTTCAGATTAATCGGTAGTGTTGTTTGTACCGTAGGCCCCAAACCAAAGGTGAAAGAGGATGATTTTGAGGAGCTTCTGTCCACTCAGGGTTTTGCTTCCAAGCCTGATAAAAAGGGACCAAGAACCATCGCTGAAATGAGGAAGCAAGAGATAGCGAAAGACATGGATCCCCTGAAGTTGCAGGTAAGCTGAATGTAATACATGTGCAACTCAAAAACACTGTATATGTTCACAAGACTATTTATATTCCCTGAACTTGTTCACAAGTTTTTCAAATTACAGCCAATCCCTACATGTGTTTAAAGTGACTGCATTATATAAAATTGTATTTTTTGAGCATAACATCATGTTTTAATGTTGTGCCCTCATCAAAAACATTCCTGGAGTTTTGCTTTGATTCTTCCATGCTGGTTTGAGAAATCCTTGAATTCCTGTGGCAGCCATTCTGCTCTCACCGGGCGCCGCCTTCCACGCAGCTCCTTCAGACTAGCAGCAGCAGCATTTAGCAAACACTTGGTCAAATTGCACACATGCAGAGCTTATTGTATGAACTATTTCTCAGTCCAATGAACTAAAGAACTTATGAAAATAGCTGAACGGAGAACTGATGTTGAGATGACGTGTTGAAGGCGGCATGTCGAAAAGAAGGAGCTTCTTAAAGAGACAAACGTCCAATTTTAAGTCAAATTTCTTTTAAATTATTTTATGTATACAGTAGCTTAATAACAACTGAAGGTAGCAGTTACTTGACTTTGTTATGAAATGGCACTACTTGCCTGGAAAACCCTGCCCCTTTAAGTGGGGTCTTTATGTTTAAAGGTCAACAAAAGATGGTGCATAGCTGCATAGTGAGACACTTTTTCAACATCTTTTGCAAATGAAAATCTGTAAATATTGAGAAGTTTTTAATTGGCTCTCCTGAATCTATAATTTTCTGTCTTTTGCAGTACATCTCTGCAGCCTTTACACATCTAACAAGTAATAGTTTTTCCATTCCTCTGTGCAAAGTAGCTCCAATTCAGTCAGATTAGATGGACATAGTCTGAGCAGCACATCTTTAATTCTACCTTTTACTACTTGGTTCAATTCAAGTGCGGACTTTGACTTGACCATTCAATCTTTTATCTGCATAGAGACCAGATTTATGTAGTGCACATAACAGCTGTCCATCTCTGTTCCTCTTACGATGCTCTGTTTTTTCCCTGCCTGTCCGTTCAGGCCGTGTGTTTTTACACTTCAGTTATTTTATTTAATTTTTTCCCCGAACGCTTTTTGTTCTCTAGCAAACCTCTGAATGATTGACGTCATTTATTTTCCACTTTCCAGATTTTGGAATGGATCGAAGGGAAGGAGCGAAACATCAGAGCGCTGCTTTCAACTCTGCATACAGTGTTGTGGGAGGGGGAAACGCGCTGGAAGCCCGTGGGCATGGCTGACCTCGTGACCCCTGACCAGGTCAAGAAATTCTACAGGAAGGCAGTGTTGGTTGTCCATCCAGATAAGGTACAGCTTCAAAATCCTGCACATGTTGCAGTGTGGCGCTCAGACCTTCAGTGATTAACGCCGCCTCTGTCCACGCAGGCCACCGGTCAGCCGTACGAACAGTACGCCAAGATGATCTTCATGGAACTGAATGACGCCTGGTCAGAGTTTGAGAACCAGGGATCCAAAGCTCTTTTCTGAAACACCGGCCTGGACCACTACTAAACCAGACCAGACGTGCACTGGGCTGGATTTGGCCCAACCAAACGAGGGTTTGACTGGGCCAGATTGGACAGGGCTGTGCCCACATTGGGCCTTAAAGGGTGCCGAGCCTCTGAGAGGTGTCCTCTCTACAATTCTCCTTCTTCCTCCTTTACTTTCTTGTGTTTCTACAGCTGCAAGAAAAGACCTTCTTGCCTCACTGTAATGGAAATACTTCTAATTCTTGTTCTTGCACAGAGGGTTTAATAAACATTGAGATGGTTTGTAAACTCACTGCCTACCTGTGTGACTGCCTGAGTGGTGCTGCAAACGTTGGGAGGAGGGAATTACTGACAATTGGGCCAAAAACTAAAGATGTCGTTTAATTTGGGGGATCGACACTGAGAAAAATATGAGCTATTTTGGTTATTGGTGGTACTAATTTTCCTTTGTGCTTTGCACGTTTGCAGCCAGTCTTGTAGTTTACTGGCAAATAAAAGTGATTATGGCTGTAAATTGTTAAGCATGGCAGCCGACTTGAAAGTTTGCAAAATGCCATTCGTGATGTTGAGACTTGCTTCTTCAAAAAAAAAAAAAAAAAACTGGCCCAAACACGGCTCTAGGATTGGGTTGCTGAAGCATTGCAAAACTGATTTTCATTTTTCAAAAATTTTGTATTATCAACTCCGAGGTAAACGGTGTAGTTGCTGTAACGAAATACCCATAAAAAAAAAAAAAAAAAAATGCAAACATTTCCAAACAGAAATTGATAGAGATGACCGAGAAATACCTTATGAATACCTTTGCTGCTCTGTTATGGGTCACAACTTGAATTTTCTCGAGCCAGTAAGTCAAGACAATTTACCTGCTGAACACTACTTGTGCTGCTTTATACCTGTTATTGCTGCAGCAGATCAAAGTTAAAAATAATAATAATAATAATAAAGAAAATGCAGCCCTCAAACTTGTTTTGGAGTTCCTGCATTAATCCAGTCAGGCAGTCTTTTTTTTTTTTTTTTAAGTGCTCTTCGACTTCCACCTTCTCAGTGTACACTGTGTAGCAAACTGCATGCTAATCTCCATCAAACCTCTAAGCAACAGCAGGTGGATGTCTTCGATTCCTAACCAGGGATGTTTGAATGAGCAGTTTTCTTCATTGAAGTGCTTTTTTTTTTTCTTCTTCTTCTTCTTGTAGCAGCGACAGGAAAGATGCTACCAGTGTGATTGTACCTGGTGACAGACCCCTCAGTCCATGATTTTAAGCTCTTCTGTAATCATCAATCCCGTTTTTGTCATTCACGCTCCACACCCGTCTTTAACACACAGTTTACAGAAAACTAGAGTTCAGAAAATTGAAGGATTGAGAAGAAAATGTGATGGTCTACTCTGGTTTTATAGGGTGGGGTGTTTGTTTTCTCACTCTTTGTATTACACTGTTTATTAGTTAAAATATCCTTTCCTTTGTAAATATAAGAATATTATCATCCATCAAGTGGCTTTGTAAAGATTCCAGCTGGGGGTTTATCTTGATGCGCCTCAGGCTGGACTGCGTGAATGTTTTTTTTTTTTTGTGTGTGTGCTGACAAATAATGCAGCTTTACAGGGCATCGTGCTCTTTTGCTGATTATCACTTTTTTTTTTCTTTAAACAATTTTCTGAAATCTTTCCAACTATTTTTCCATTCACATTTTACCTCATGGACCAATCAAATCTCCTCTTTTTTCTTATTTATTATAGTGTTTTGTGAAGGCGTTTGGGGGAAGATGTATTCATAATACATAATAATGGCACAAGTGGGAAAATTCAAATGAATGGAAAGTTTTGAACTCAAATGGGACAGTTGTTGTTTGGTCACAGTGTGCCGCTGTTTTCATTCCAAAGCATCACATGTTAATATGAATGTGCTTTTATACATGTATATCCTGTCTGTTATTTCTCTAGATCTGTAACTCTATACTTTTTGGGTATTCAGTCCTTTTATGTCACAAATACATTTTCCCCTTTAAATTCAAAGGTCTAAGTGTTGCTTCCGTTTTGTTTCTAATATTTTGTAAAAAGAAAATGGAGGAAAAAAAATCCCCAAACAAAGGGCCTGCAAACTTAAATAAAAATAAAAAAACTGAGGCTTGAAATTCAGTTTTTTTGTTGTTGTTTTGACACTCTGAAAACATAAAGCTGAAAAATGGCAAAAAAAACAAAAAAAAAAAAACCACTCACTGGCAGTGTTT
This sequence comes from Poecilia formosa, assembly GCF_000485575.1. Lineage (NCBI taxonomy): Eukaryota > Metazoa > Chordata > Actinopteri > Cyprinodontiformes > Poeciliidae > Poecilia > Poecilia formosa. The sequence continues at coordinate 1,584,214 of NW_006800031.1, forward strand.
ACTGTACCAAATTACATCATGCTAATATGAATGTAAATTTAAATGTAAAAAGAGGAAATAAAAAGAAAATCTTTTGATCTGGGACATTTATGCTTTGCGTCTTTCTTTTAATGAAAACATGTCTTCAAATTCACACCCCACATTTTTATTTAAATAAAATATGTCAAAATCTGTAAACCAGTTGCCGGGTAACAATGACGCATCAGTGTAATTATCTTTTCTTAAGATAAGTAAAGAGTTTTTTTTGGTGGGGAGGTTTGGGGTCATTCAGTCACCAAATATCGGTATCTTATCTGGTCACCCTTGTCTGGGTTGGACAGAAAACACACAAAGCAGCACATTAAAGTTTCAAATGAGAGTAGAAAACACTAATGTTTTCTAACATGCAATGTTTTTAAATGGTTGGTTGAGGTTAAGCTAGCAAGCCAACATCACATCACTGAGTTAGAACTTTATTTCACAGATCAAGACTTTACTCTGTGTGTACAAAATGAATTATGAGATTCATTTTGATGTTCAATATCCTGTTGAATATCAAAGCTTGCTCTTTACAATGTAGCTTTGTAACATTAACAGTGGCACTTCGTCAAGACAGTGGACAATGGTACACAGAAATGAAATGGATTTGTGAATATTTGAAGTACGGTTCTGTTAAAGGACATGAGCAGCAAATGAATTGCCCAAAGAAGACGATTCTTTTGCCATCTTTCTTTAGTGTAAACCCAAATTAGTTGCTCTCCCAGCTAAAGCTAACAGCTAGTTCAATAGTGGCATACACCAAGGTGAAGTTCTGCTTTAAATCGTTGACTTGGTTCACATTTGGCAGTTGTTTACACAGAACCTGCTGTAAACAACTGCAAAAAATTGAGGTGGGAGGTGGAGCTTTACCAAACCCTTGGTAAAGCACCATGTGAAGTCATGAAACATGACTATAGTAATGGTTTAGTTAAGAATAAATCTTAACATTACTGTTTTTTTCCACACTGATTCTATGCTGTCTTGACAGTGTAGAATGAGACAAAATTTACCCCAGTTTTAATGTTATTGGAAGGTTTATGTTTTGAAAAGAGAGTGGTAAGCTAAACGACTTTCAAAAAACAGCAAAAAAAAACAACACAACTCTGTCCAATAAACAAACTACAGACCCAATTATCAATGCTACAAGTCTACTGATATGCATAAAGTCTATGCACTGTGGAGAAAGATATTCTGAGACAGAAGATGCAAACATATTTCTGTTGCTGATTGTCATGCCTTCTCCTGAACTACTACAGTCAAACTCATTTATACGTGATTTTGTTGCATAGCACAGTATTTAGAAGAACCAAAGATGCTTTTTTTTTTCATAGGTCTCAGCTGCTGTCGTGAGAGAAGCCGTTCCTGCATGTTCACATCTGGTTTGATGTTTCAGCCGAGTACAGGACAGGAAAAGGCACTTCAAAGTGTGGATGCCCACTTCGATTTCCTGCCTGTTCTGCCTTAAGCCTTAAAAAATGAAAAGGTCTGGTGGACTCCCTGGAAAGCTTTGAGTCCTCCAATGGGAATCTGAAAGAGAAAAAAGTTACAGGAGCATCATCATTAGTGGATAACTGCAAATAAAGCAGAAAGGTGTTTTAAAAGATTTATTTCATACTTTTAGAGTCTTACACACAGAAAAAAGGTCTTCTGAGCGGTGTGGCTTGGCTTTAACCCTCAATGGAGACCTCAGGAACAATGTTTCCATTCTGTGTTATTTCCACTGGAAGCTCCTGTACCACAGAGAATAAGTGAATTTTGGTGAGCCTGCTGTAAAACGCAAATACAGTTGAAACCAGAAGACTAAAAAGACATTAACCCTTTTCCTCACTTTCTGAGGTTAAATTAGATTTTGTATTAGGTCAGTTAGAATTACTGGTAACACTTTATTTGACAGGGTGACAGTCATAAACATGACATAACACCTGCCATGATCATGAAGGAGTCTTTATGAATGTCTATAACTGCTGTCATAAAGTGTCATTTGGTAAATAATGACACTTTCAATGCAAAGTTGCTCTAAAACTTGCCTTGAAAGTAAATTAAAAGGGGCAACTTTGCATTAAAAGTGTCATCATTTACCGAATGACACTTCCTGACAACATGGCAACCGATGAAGGCGGCGCTTTCAAGTATCCGGAAACTGTTAGCAAGGATGAGCCAGAATTATGCAGAAACTTATTTACCACTCCACCGAGCGGCACAGCCTCAACAGGAAGCGGTCCCTGACATGGAACATCACAGCCTCCGGATTTCGCCTCTTCTGACAGCACACCCAGACACTTTTGGTTGGCAGCAGCAATCTGGAAAAGAAGGGACACATGAAGTCCAAGGTCAGAGTGAGAACTTGACCATTTACACTTATTCTTCATATTTACCTCCTTAAAAATGTGTTCTGTTTTTGTTCCACTTAAACGTTTCCAATCAGCAAACAAATTTTTATTTTTGAAAAAATAAATGATGATTTAATTTTTTAAACTCCAATAATGCATTCTACTGGCTTCCGCATTGATGTGGAGGAACTATTGACATCCTTCTTTGCAAAATTGTTTCAATTAATTCACATTTTATGGTTTTAAGCCCTGCTTCAGGTCATGCCATGGTGTCTCATGAGATTTAAGTCGGTATCTTGATAAGGCCACTGCAAACCTGTCTTGTTTTTAAGGGTGCACTTTCTGCTGTTTCTGCTGTCTCATTGTGCTGATGCAATTTCACGTTAACTTGTTTTGCAGCTTGTGTGATGAGACTTACATGTTTTTTTTAATTTTTTTTTATTGGGGCATAATGTGTTGCTTTCCGAGTTTTTCCATGTTTAAAGTCTGATTAAAGTCTGTTTTTGTAATTTCTCAGTTCTACTAATTTGGCATTAATCAAGCCATTGTGTGGCTCATAAATGTAAGTAGTCATAGACAATTCAAAATTTAACAAGAGGGGAAATTGCATTTTTATGTAGGGTCACATTAATCAGATGTGTTGTTTCTTAATGAATAAAATTCTCTTTTTTTAAAACATTCTTATTTGTTGCTCGTCTAACAATTTTATATCTAACAATATAAAATTGTTAGATGATATGAAACATTTACGTGTGGAAAAAAACAAACAAATATTTGGTTTTTTTTCTTGGCATTATGAAACAAATGACTAAGAGTATTGCTGCCGTAGGAGTAAATGTAACATTAGCATATTTTCATATATAAATGCTGCAGTGCCCACCTCCCCTGCAGGAGCAGCAGAAACTGTTTCAGGATCTGCAGGAGTAGCATCCGTTGATTCTGATTGGATGGTAAAAGCGTCTCCTGTTTCCTCTGCTTCCTGAATGTCAAAAAAAGGAAGAAAGAAAAGGTCTCAAAATGTCCAGCTGCTAAGTTAACCTTGACATAAAAGCAGGGATCTACTGAGCAAGAAGCCCATTGTATTTGTCTCTCTCTCGCTTTTTTTTTAACTTTTTGATGATTTTTGGACTATTTTTGCTCTGCTTTTGTTTGTTACAATTTTTATCTAACTATAAAAAACAATTAGAAGCTACTCAGAAATCAGACCATGAATAGCTGAAATTGTAAATAACTAAAACAGACAAGGTTGTAAATGTTCTACTGCTGTTTTCCCAACATATTCTTATAAACATATCAGTCAAGAACGACTATTGCAAAGTTATTCCAGTTATTCATGACCAACAAGCATAAAGTAAAGAGGACTTTGTGCAAATCCCACCTGCTGCACAACAGGAGACGTCGAAACATCCTTCGCTGTTGACACAGATTCAGTGGCAGCTAATTGTTGGAGCAGCAGTTCAGCAGTTCCCTGAGGGACAGAAGGAAAACATGAGAAGGGATTGTTTCCCATCTTCAAAAACAATCAAAAACCAAAAACCAGTTGATTGTAATTTCATGGATTACCAAATGGATTACAAAATGAAATGGTGTTTCCATGACCGAACGCTTGTTAGTTGAGAAATCATTTCCAAAACAACAGTAAATGCACATAAACAAAAACATGTTTCAAGTGTGGTAATAGTGCATTTCATTATTTTAACAGTTTGAGGCAGTCTGTATGCAGCAGTCTGATTCTTCAGGTTTTATTGCTTTGGATGTGATGCTATGAACGCAGATTTGTGCTAATGTTGTAAACCTCAATTGTCCAAGCTCAAGACCTTTAAGGGGATCCGGTCGCCAAGGTGACAGAGATGTTAGTTCAGATATTGACTGATTGAAGTCTTTAAAAGTCGGGAGGTCAGTATCCAAGCTCAGTGATGTCATAAAATTAGCAGCTCAGACATAAAAACAATATAATTTCTATCAAATTAACATTTCTTGACACGTGTTAATAAACTCTTGGCTGTACCTCTGCATGCTTAACAACAGGAGGCTCAGCTTCATCCAGAGGAGCTTCAGTGATTGTATTTAGCACCTGATGAGATAAAAGGCTGCCATGTTACAATTTAACAGAGCAACTGCATTTAGTAAAGTGTAATTATTAATAATGTTGTTGTTGTTTCTGAAAGTGGAATAAACGATAAGGCTCTTACTGCTGGGATTTCCACAGGAGGGCTAGCAGCATCCTGATGCAGCCAGACAAAACACAGAGACGTCTGTTGTTGACTTTGAGGAAGTAGTTACAGTGACATAAAGAAACACTACATAATGAATCAATCATATGAGATTTACATAAAATTATTAACCTCTATGGCAGCAACAGGCTGGACACTGAGTGCAGCTGAGTCTTCCAGTTTTTCCTCCCCATCCTCAGGTGGCTCTGCAGGCTCCACTGTTTCTATGACAACCTCCACCTCTGATCCAGCGTCAGATTCGTTTTTTTCTGCAGCAAGTTCTACTTCAGCAGGACTTTGGTCACTGGTGAGATCTTCTGCCACTGGTTCTTCAGCTTGTTCCTTTACCGACTCTGATATGGTTACCTCTTCAGCAATGGACACTTCTAGTTCCTCCTTGGTCTCAGTGTCTTCTTCTGCCAGGGTCACGTCTTTCTGAGAGTCTGCCTCGCAGACATCCTGTGTCTGCAAAGTTACCACGACACAAAGCATGCAACATTAATCCAGAGAACAGAAATGGTCCTGAGGAATCCTGACTTTTCCTCATGGAGAAGAGTGGATTGCATTCCACTACCAGAACGTCTGGGGTCATAGAGAAACGTACCTGACCCATCTCTGTCTGTGTGTCTTCATTCTCTTCTGTCTAGATAAAATACAAAATACATTTTTAGTTAACCTTTTATAATAAGATGGATACATATGAATAAATCCATGATTAGATTCACAGACAACTTAAAACAACTGAATATGTGCTCAGGAAGAGCCAACTAAACACACCCGCATTAAAA
>NW_006800031.1:1595676-1683738 GCF_000485575.1 Poecilia formosa
CCTTTGTTATTCTATTTCTGTTTCTGTCATGCTTGCTCTACATTAGATTTGTCTTTCCTTAAATGTTTACTTACTCATGTTTATGCGATTTTTCATCCTTTTGCATTCAGTTTATTCTTTAATTGTCAGACGTCTGTTTAGCTCTTTCCAGGACATTATTACTCCTCCTCTGCTCCTCTTGTGCCATAGCTCTCTCCCTCAACTTGCCTCTCTTGTCTCCACCCACAGCTGCTTGTTAGTTAGCTGCTTATTTACTTGCAACTTACGTTTTTGCCATATTCTGTTTAGAGAAAAGAACAATTCCAAACAATATATACTTGCTCAGTCTTTTTCTGAACATACTGCCCTGAAACCCAAAATGCAGCATGCTGCAAATGCAACACTAAACCAGTTAGAGTACTGGGCTTGATTTTGTAATTTCTTTGAGAAATTTAAGGTGAATTTGCTTGAAGGGCAAAAAGAAGCATGTCTATCGTGTTGATTGGCAGCAACAATTGGTTCCCTACGGTTACTGCCGACGTCTTTCCGCCTTGGCATTGAGTTAAAACACACCTGTTTGCTCCCAAGTGAGCTGCCAAAAGATCCTTACACGTACTGAAGATAAATTTAAAAATTGTTTCTTTAGGCAGCACCCGGTTGAAACCTTCACTCTAAAGTCCTGTGGAAGCAGCAAAGAGTCTTTCGCGTGACTTTAGCTGTTACAAGGGTTGTCTGATTTGAGATTTGCTTTACAATGCATCAGGCCAAACAATAAAATATAAAATATAGAGCCTAGTATTTTAACCCAGAATTTGTGGCTCTTTAGGAGGAGCTGATTTATAAAAACCCTCAGGCTGGCATCAAAACCTGCTTCACTCAGACGCTCACCTGCCTAATCTGCCTCTGGCTTAAAACAAGAAGACATATATGCTTGATTCAAGTTACAGTCAGGGGCAAAGCAAAGTGTTTTAGGTAAAAATGAAAGTTTAAATCAGATTTACTTCAGCTTCTACAGCAGCCACCACTGGAGCCTCATCTGGGGTTGTAACCTGTGAAGAAGAAGAGGTCAAAAATTGTATTCTTACGTCAACAAAACGAAAGAACACCTAAAGATAAAGAGTGTTTCTTAACAAGCATGTTCAACAAAACTGCCTCATTCTCTGCAGCTTGCTTCTTACCTACAAATTTAAAGGTCAAGTTTAGGAGGGACACCCACTGGGCTTTTAAAAATGTGCCCAAAGCGAAACGAGCTTCTAAACTACATTTTGTCAGCCTGGAGCCATTTAACAGAAAATAAATATCCCAGTGAGAGCCTGATCAGGTTTTCTCTGGCCATACCAGAAAATGTGTGCCAGAAGTAGCTTGTAAACTTGGGCTCACAGTTCTGCACTAACGCAAACAGCCAGTGAACGTTTTCTTTAGACGCTTTGTGTGTGATCAGCGCAACAGTTTGGAAAAAGGGGAGGAACGTCCTACGACCTGCATGAAAACCTCGCAACCAACTGGATGATTCGAAGCAGTTACTCCCTCTCTCTCTTCACTCCTCTGTATTTTTCAAGTCAGATCTTTAAAACTGTCTTTGCCATCAACTCAGTTCTTCCATTTCAATAATCTTACAGCATATGTTATCCTCATTCATCACTCTGCATGACCATATGACGAGATATCCTGTAATGTACCATTTTTAAGACCTTTAAAAGTGTGAAATGCAGAAATCCAAAACATTTCTGGCATAACTTACAGAGAGGGTTGGTCTACTAATAAAATTATTTTTCTGCACTTCAAGTGTTGCCGCTGTCTTCACTTCACCTTAGGGATGTGTTAAATGCACGCCAGGGTTTGCCAGACTAAATCTGTAAATTACCTTTAATTAGGTCTCAACTTTGAACATTTGTTCATTAATTGCTTCCTCCATCACACCACTTCTTTTATTTGAAGACTACAACTTTTATTTTAAGTGCATTTCGCTCTTTGTTAAAACACAAACCTCACCGACTCCCGAGAAACTACAATAAACCAGCTTCAGCTGAGGAATTGTGCTCTATGACAGGAATACAAAGACCTTAAGCCGGGTTAGGAAACAGCCCTGTCAGAAACGCCTCTGTTCCAAATCCATGAAAACAAAAAAATCCTTCTGATTCCAGTTTACTGTAGTTTCTTTGGGGGTTCAAAAATAAAATATTTGTGTTAGTTAATTACTTCCAGCTCAGTTGTCATGAACAATAATACAAGCTGGCTTAAAAATAGGGATATTAGAAGTTTGCTAATAAAAGTTATTGTAAAGAGTGCTTGAAAGTGCTAATGGTAAGAAACCCAAGAGTGGAAAAGAAGTAGAGTCACGAGTCAGAGCTAATAAAAAAACAAAACAAGACGATAAACGTATATTTAAATACCTCAAAAACATTAAGCAAGTTAATCTTGCTTTATAAACTGTATTATTGACTAACCAAGTTATAAAATTGTATCAATAATGATCTTAAGAGGGAATTAGAAATCCTTAGATTTAATTTTTTTTTTTATTTGCAGAAACCCATCCGACCTCCAAAGAACAAACATAAACGAAATGTCCTTAAATTCTCTGCACTTTTACAAGAATATGAGAAATTTTTAATATTAGGATGGTTGATAGCTTTTATTCCAATCACAGTCTGGAGAATGTAACCCACTCAGGTAGCTGGTATTGTTTTTAGAGAGTAATAACTAAAAATTGCCAGATGAGAAGAGAAGCCAGCCAGGCCTTTCAATTTCCTAATAGCCGTCGCCTAAATGATCACTGGGGCGGCATCCACTGTGCAGCCAAGTGTGTTGAGCCATACTGGCAATCACAGAGAGATGCTCATGAATATTGAAAACCTTCATACTTTGGTGATAAATAATTTAGCTTTACCTTGTGCCAGTTCTTTTTCTAAATGTAGGACAAGTTTACCGTATGAAATATCCTCCAAGTTGTCATGTATATAGACCAGCTTTCATCAAATCATTTAAATCTGCAAGTAAAGGCCTTCTCCAGAAAAAAAAAAAAAAGGCAAAAAATAAACTTACAGTTAAGATAAAGAGAACTCCAGCTAAAATGTTGAAGTCAAGTTACAGGTAATATGATAAACAGAGAGCAAAAGGGATGGAAGAAAGTGATAAGGTGATCTTTAAGTCAGTTTTAGATAGGCTGCTAAACATGCACTCATGCAAAGCTATAGCTGAATACAGTACACACTCCCCTCCAGCTACTACAACTAGAGGGACGCCATGTTCTGATCTACAGTAGATACACATGCAGCCTCTGTGAAATTTGTCTCAAACTGAAACTGTCATGAGCAAGTTCTAGACAAAGTTTGAAAAGAGAGGGAAGAATCATTTTAACTTTAAGACGGATGTAAAAATGACGTTGCCGAACATGGGAGTGAAGGATGCATGCAAATAAAGAATAGCAGTGAGAGACCAAACGAGGGAGGAGTGGCGAACAGAAGCACGGTAGGAAAAAGGTACAAAATGTTCCTTTTTGAACCTGTACCATCTTTAGCTTCTGCTAAAGATGGAGCAGAAGCTCCATCTTTAGCTGCTTCAGGCAGCAGCGAACGGAAACACCCGACTCAGCAGCTGTGTCTAATCAAGAAGAGGCGTATGCTCACCTGAAACTCAGCGGCATCTAGAAAGAATCAGTTTTGTCTCACCAATTTATGTCTGCACTGCTTCTGCGTTAAGCTTGTTCTCTGAGTTAAACTTTGGTAAAGCGCCACGCTCTTATGGGGATATTTTTGTCCAAACAATAGGTCAAATTGTTATTACCCTCTGGAATTAATAAGGTTTTCGTAAATGGAGTTTGAAAATCTCAGAAACTGTGAAAACTTCTGCAATTGGAAAAATGATTTGTGGCTTATTAGTTCATCTGTTGAAAAGAATTTGTGTCTGTAGAAACTATTTTAATTTGTGATTCATCTTTGTGCTGTTTGTCCAGACACAAAGTAGCATCTGTATTTGAAGCATCTGCCTTCTGCATGTTAATATTGAGTTTGAGCTTTTTAAATAATCTTAAACTGATCAGACAGGAACCAATCAAACTGGTCAATTAGAAGACTGATTGTTTTGTTGTATTGAAAGTTCTACTATAGTTCTGCTAAAGGTTTACCTATTCATACACTATTGCATGTGACAATTTCAACAAGCTTGCAAAGTTTTTCCATTCCAAAAATACATTATGTCAAACATACCTTTACTGGCCACATCATTAGGTACGCCAATTTGTTGACAAAAATAGCAAATCAGCCGGTCACAACCGTAACCACATCCTACTACCACTACTACTTCCTGAAGCCTAAATTTAACATCGGAATGGGGAAAGGAAAGGGATTTAACTAATCTCTTGGGTTTACAGAAAATGGTTCAGCAAATAAAATCTAATTTGCAAGCAGCAGTTCTGTTGACATCAGAGGTTAGAAGATGTGCAGGCTGCTTCGATACAGCAAAACAGAACAGAAATTATGGCTCAAACAAAGTTACAGCCATGGTGAGGTAAATATCAGCTTTGAACAAAAAGGATATTACAATTTAAAATTAAATAACTGAAAAAAGATTGGCGGCAACAAAGAAGATGGACGTGTTCAAAATGCTCAAGCTCCCCAAACCCCCCTTTTTACAAGATGACAGAGGAAACATGAAAGTTCACTGTATCTAGCATCATCAGTGATTTATATTTTTATAGAAAACCTGCAGGTATGATTTAGCAGATAAATCCAGAATACGCTTCCTGCAAGTGGGTAAAAGTAAAACGTCATCACACCCTTCTTGTCTATATATCAAAAAGCAAAATATGCATCTGTCTCTCATTCACCCACGAAAAATGTTCATTTTAAAGTTACTGTTAAATGGTGAAAACACCATTCACTGCTGCAGGCTGCAAACCTCTCCTTTATTTTCCCCCTGCTTTCTAAATGGAACATGTTGTTCTCCCTGCTTCACAGCCTCCATCATCTGCCTCCCTCCTCCACTGACCCTCCTGCTGCACGTTTGCCCTCTAATATTCTATAAACACCAAAAATTATGAAAACAATCCTTAGAGCATCTATGTGATAAAGCTTGTGTGCAATAAATGTCACAAAAGACCCAAAAGATACAGATATAGATACACGTATCTCTTTGGTATTTTGTTGTTCACCACCCATTTTCTTTTCTGCCCTCACATTTCAAGGTGACAGGCATATCGTACAGGCATTAAAAATGAAAAAGTGATCATCATGTCTTCTAACTAAGATCTGATATGGGATTTGAGATGCAGGAAGTGAGACTCCGTTGCTATTGGCTGTTAATCTTATTGGTTTGGTTCAAGTTCAGGATCTTAACAAGAAACAAAAATAATGATGAAAGAGCAGCTAAAGTGCAGAGAAAAACTTTCAAAGACTTTCAGAAAGTCTTGAGACCTGTTGATCAAGACAGAGAGGAAAACAAGTCAAGCTTCTTTGCAAGCAAAATATAATAACTGCCAAAGCAAAACAAAACGGAAAGAAAGTAAATTGACAGAAAGCTGGCCTGACTATAATGCACCAGGAACATAATAACTGCCTGTCTATGTGTTAACACAAAGCATCTGACAGTCAGTCAAAATAACGAATAAAGGTCACCACACAGGAAGGACGACAAAAGTGTCCCATCTGGTTCCAAAATTTGGCTACTATTACATCTTGGTACCAACCACCAGGCACACAACACTCAAACAGGATTTCTGATCAAACTGTCAGGTGCTGCTAATGGTTTCTAATGCATCTTCATGCTCTATTGGATGCTCGAGTAACTGCCTGTAGCACACCCTTAGAGAGTCTCCTCTAGGTGTAAAGGTTTCTTCCAAATCGAATCACTTCAATAAATAGAACTTCTCTACATTTGTACCAAGTTACGTGCAAATCGGACCATTCCTTCAGAACTCGCAAATGAAAAAGAAATGATTTAATTACCTCAGAGACGGGCTCTGCTTCAGAAACAGGAACCTCGGCCTCTTTCGCCAGATCGGCTTCAACCGTAGAGGGCTCCGCTGGGGCACTACTTTCAGCTGGTGCTTCTTTGGCGACCCGTGCTGGACCTTCGACTTCATCCCCCACTCTGGATTCCACCTCCACAGTAGCCTGCTCCAACAGCACACCATCATCTGCTGCAGCTACCTCAACTACGAAGGCCTCTGCTGCTTCTTCTTTCACAACAGGCTGTGGTTCAAATTTTGGAGGCTCCACTGCAGGGGCGGAGATGGGAATGGCCTGTGGGGGCTTTTCTCGAGTGGGTGGTGAAATTTTAGCTGCTTTTTTGGGCGTTGCTGTAGGGGGCGCACTAATGGCAATCCCTGAGCTGGCTTTGATTGGTGGATTGGCTGCATGCTGATCCTCAAGTGCTCTCCTCTGGGCTTGCTGCAACAAGGAAAAACAGAAAAATGTATGCTCAAGATGAGTTTTGATCTTTATCGGCACAGATATATTCATTTTTATGCATTTTATAATGATGCAGCTATATAACTGTCCTCATATACTTGACTAACTATTAAGCTATTTCACATTTTGTCATGTTACAACCACAAAATCCAATCCATTCATTGGGATTTTAGGTGATGAACTAATATGAAGAACATGAAAATTGTGATAAAGAAACAAAATCATAGTTTTCAAAATTCTGACAACTCTAAATAAAATCCACTCCAACTAGTAATTTAGTCTCAGCATAAATCAGAGAACATTACTGATCAAAAAGAGCCGTAAACGCCAAGGAACAGACAGGTCAGGGATGAAAATGTGCACAAGTTTCAAACAAAGTAGGTTATAAAACAATTTCCTAACAATTATTTGAAGCCTTTACCAATAATTTGTGTGAAAATAGAAAGAGTGTAACTGCAAATATAAAAAGACATGGCTGTCCACCTAAAATGACCGGCAAGCAATAATAAAGCATTCATCAATACAGCATCCAAGAGGTTCACAGTAAATACTGAGGACCTGCAAGCTGTCAACAGCACAACTATGAATCTGTCACACAGAATCCCAATAAAACCCACTAAAGTTTACAGTTGTAATGTAATATTACGGAAAACATTTACAGGTGGTAGTATTGTTTTTGCAAGGTTTTTCTAATGACAGGCCTGATACAATACCTCGTGGAATTTTAACTGGATTTTACTTTTAAATGCCCTTAAAAAGCTTAATGTTATTGGCGAACTGCAGCTCATTCTAGCGCCTGCAGGAATACCAGACATGTGCCAATACTTGCCACGTTCAACATATTTTTCAGCTTTGGACAAAACCCCCTCAGGCTTTGGTGGAGATTTTAGGAGGGCAGACCACTGGAGGGAGGGGGCAGCTGGGACTGGACCCAACAAGGCTAGTTAGATAATGGGAGCTAATTAGTTGAATCAGAACGGTCCTGACAGGTCTGGTGAAGCGGGAAGAGAAACCGTGCGAGTCAGCAGCACTGATGGGTGCCCTGCGGGGCAGACAGTGGGTCTAATCACTTCATAATCAGGTTATAATCACTCCCCAAAAATGCTTTTGTTAGGCCAACAGCCAGCTCAGCATTGCTAGACCTGTGGTGCAAGCCAAAAGTGGGGGTGTGTACGTCCTGTCCGTCCAACCACCGTCAAAACACGGCCCCTGTTGCTGTTGTCCAAACAAAGCTTGACATTAAGCAACCCATGCTGGACTGGGAACAGGAGAAAGACAATTTATAAAGAACCAAACTTATAGAACAGAAACAGACACACATCAGCCAGGGTTCTGGTTTCTCTAAGGTGATTAGTGATAACATAAAACTGAAGATGCCTTAAGGAGACAGTTTTATCTAAGTGTCAATAGTGGACTCTGAAAAGTAGCGAGATTGTGCACATTCCAGCCTGGCAAAACCTTTTCAGGCCATTCCTACAGTCAACACATCACCAAAACCAGCCCTGTGGTGCAGAGAGGAGCAGACTCCAGCCAAAGATGGAGGATTTGGGCAACAACAGAGCTAACCTGGGTTGTCTCATCTGCTGGAAAGCCTGGTAAAACATCTGTGGTTTATTATTTTACTTAACAGAGAGAATGCACATTGATAACAATTAAAAACACGTCCTAGCGTTAGCTAAAGGTTATATTTTGTCTGTTGTCCATAGACAGGTTTCAGGGGTTCTAATTGGTGATTGGCAAGGTGAATTAATGAATCAAAAACAAACAATTCTTTCCAAATCATGAAATGAGCCAAAGCAATGAACTGTAAACCAAACAGCAGGTACATTTTTGGGGTTTACTAACAGTCAGTTATGACTGCTTTGAAGCACACATAAGGATAATCTTCTAATTTCTTCATTTTCCAATAGAATCCAAATTATCTCTATGAAGGAAACTACAACACATTTGTTTCTTACCTAAGGGTAACAGTTCCCAAGAAAACAACAAAGGGAAAATCATACTGCCTTAAAAGAGCCAGATAAGAGCATCTGTACTACAAAATCCAAAAGTCTAATTCTGACATTTAAAAGGCTTCTAAATCATGTGTTAAAGAAATATCCTTATAGTTACATAACAGGCAGGACAACATGCAAAAAGGAATGAAAAATGTTATGACACCAAAAGAGCAGCTAACAAAACTGGTGTTTTAATAGTTTCTTTAATTAATGACGCAAAATTGTTTAATTTCCTATTAACAGCAGAGTGGATTCCAGTCCACTGCTTCTTTTACAAAAAAAAAATATATATACCAAAACTTTTCCTTTGGGTAATAACAGTCTCGTCTCTCTTTTCTTTAGATGGTAAAAAGTTGTTATTTTGTTGGTTACATAATTAGCAAATATTTGCATGATAAATGTAAAAGAAAATGCTAAATATCTGCATGCAAAAAGATGTTCATGGTTTCAAAGTAAACCTTTGCCCTTGAAGGAAATGGAGCTTCTGTGTTACTTTCTCACTCACACAGATCTCCACTCTGCCACACCCACTAATTTCCCTTGAGCACTCCGCGTTCAAAAATAGTTCTACCCCAGACACAAGAGAAATAGAAAAGGAGATGGAATCGTATAAATTAGTGAGTTACTTATATTAAGACAAAGACATGGGTTCTGTGTTGGGTTGTTGCTGTTTTTTTTTTTTTCTCACGTGTTTTAGAAAGTGCTGTCCAGTTGTAAAATAAAACAAAAACATATAATAATGATTGAATTACGTTAATCACTCTCAAAATGGTTGAATATGGCTATATTAAATTTTGAAGAATAAAATCCTCTTAGGTTAAGTTTGGTTATCTTGTTCAGTGGAATTCATGCATGTACATTATTTTTTTTTCCCACCTCTACCTTCTTTCTGCAGTTTTATGCTAAACCTGAAGACTATTTTCACCTCAAAATAAGCCGTCAAACAGTCAGCATTGTTTGTGTTTTCATTCACTTATAATAAAAATTTCACGAGAAAAAAAAAAGAAAAGAAAGAAACGCACAGTGTCACTACTCTAGCAGAGAAAATCTGTTTTGCTAAGAAAAAAAAAGTGCGCCTGTCATCACTCACCACCCTCCTCATGCGACGCTTGTTCTTCTTCCTCTTGCTTGGCATTTTGGGCGCGCTGCTGGAAAAAAAAAAACTCAAAAAGACTGAAAGGAGCGAAACGGGCAGAGAGAGCAATGTGGATGTTTATAAAAGCCTCCTCTTTTCCCCCTTTTACCTTCGCGCCGAACCTATAGGCGGACTGGGATGGAAGATGGGAGGGGGAGCGTGTAAGAGGCAGAGAGCGACAGCTAAAAGACGCGCGCATGCGCACCGCCGCTGCGTTACATGGCTGGATGAGCGCTGGACGACCTACCTACATTTTGGACGGTAAGTTGCGTTATGTAAGAGCTCCATCAAAGCACAGAGAGAAAGACAGAGAGGTCTACTGGCTTGGGACGCTTTTTTGGCTCGCATTTTTAGGTTTTCTGCTGCATTGTTGTTTTGTCAGCCAGATCATAAAAAAACTGCCCCGCTCAGTCAGAATCATGAGAAGACATCAACTGAACACATTCCTCCAGAGAAATTAGAATGTGCAACTACAAACAGAGTTTTGAATGGGTTGAAATCATAAAGCAAAAAGAATGGATGGCATTGTTTGATGCTGGGAACACAAAGAGAGAAAACTCGCCCGCTGGACTGCAGAAGCTGTGAGGACCCATTGTCTGAAACTTCTTGGGCAGCAGGGAATGTATGCTTATTACATGAAATAAATACGCTTTTGTGTTGGCCACATTTATTGGCTTTTACTTAAAAGCCCTAAAATAAATGTATTTTGTATTGCAGTTATAATCTTTCTCTTAAGAAAAATTCAAAACCTGACTTTTAGTCAAAGTATACGGTATACAGGGTGTTCAATTATTAGAACATTCCCTAATAAAAATTAATGTAATACAAGCCTATTTTATTTAAAATCTTAATTTTTATGGATGACTGTTGCTTCGCCAAGCCTTTCTCATCTGGATAAGGACCCGATTTTCTACCAGTAAACTGAAAATTGGTCACCAGCAGGATAAAAGTCTGATTATGGCCAAATCAACACAGATCTTATACTGGCAGAGCCAAAAATCTAACAAGGTTTGATAGCTAGAATTTCCACTCTGACACTATGCAACTGCAATAGAAGACTACTTTATCTGAAAGTTTTATTTTACACGTCTTTACCGAGAGCATAGATAAACAATACATTTGTGGATTCTTTATTTCCCAGGTGTTGTTGGACGTAGTCATTTGATATTCATGCCATGTGGCAGTTTTGCCTGTGGGCTGGAAGCTTAATTTTCTCCTTCAGTGTCATTGAATGCATATTAGTTTTGTTCAGTGATTCCAACCTGAAGCTCTAGTTCAGGATGAACATTATGATCACTGGCTAACTGAAGAACAATTACATTTTTGCCCTGTCAGCTTTCTCTATTACAACTACAAATATTGTAATAAAGTTGGTCCTATTATTCTGGCTTACATTTTAAGTTGTGCTTTATGTTGTTTAAACGTAAAATGTTATCTATGCAAATTCAGTCGATGTTTTGAAACGTGCACCAAGCTTTTGTGGATTTCCTCTTTCTTATTGATTCAGAAATATACATCTGGCCTTTGCAGATTCGCACAGATTCACCTCTTATAGCTTATATTTTGTGATGCAGTTACATGTTTTGGTGTCCTTTAAAGTATGCAAATGTAACCGGCCTGTAGTTCACCTCAAAATGCTGACGTGGATTGTTTTCTTTGCCAGGATGTGATCAATCATCGTTGGCTGTATTTCACTCAGCAGATAACATGTCAGCTTTGACAAGTAATCTGAAGTTTTTCCTTTTTTTTAAAGTATTCAAAAAAGTTAGTTAGGTTAGTCCTGTACCTCAGTCCTGTGAGCACACATCGACATGAAGGATAGAGAAAAGGAATCAGCTCAGCAGGTTTGTCAGGTTACATGGCCAACGGGTTAAATGCTGTGAAATCAAACAGCTAAAACAGAAGAGAAGCACAACAAAAGGCTTTAACAACCATTAAATACAAGGTGCCATAGCAATAAAAGTTTAATGTGCTTCTAAAACTTAATTGTTTATGATCATTTGTGATGGTAATTTACAAAATTGTGATTTAAACATGTCATGAGTGAGAGCTTTAGTTCAGAAATTCGCGTGAATCTTGCACTCACTAATGAGTGTCTTGTTCATCAGTGGACAGATCATAAAGCATATGTGCTGGGAGGGCCAATGCTGAGCGATTTATCTTTTTATTTATGCATAAGTCTAGTGAAGTGATAAGACTGCTGTCAAACCAGAAACCTTTCAGCATTTTGGAGGACATTTAAAATAAAACAGTTTCTACAAATAACTGGATGGCTCTGGCAGACAGGAGGCACCAACCTGCCTGATTACTTGTGATAGAATGTGCACTGAAGCTGTCATAAGGTTAAAAGTCATTAATTTAAAGAGAAGAAATGTTGTCTGCCAAGTAACACCCATCCATGGTAACCTCCTCTGTCACATCAATCAGACACACATCCTGGGACAAAGCCACCATTATAAACTGGGATCTTTAAACATCCTTTCAGAACCAATCAAACTCCTTGGACCTTTTCACCTTTTGTCATGTTACAAACTCAACTTTCAATGTATTTTATTGACATTTTACATCATGGAGTTGCATGAAGTTGTGCATACTTTTAAATAATATCATAAATTTACATATTTATTTATTTGAGAGCGGTAAAAACACAGTTTAGCACTCACTAATGAGTCGCAATATATCACTTAACTATGCTTTTCTGTGTTATTTGTTCCTTTACTTGTAGCTTGTATAGAGTTGCTCTTGGAAATATTAATTTAAATATGGTGCAAATGTACTGTGTCTGTTGTAAAGAGCCAACTACTACTCAATATTTTATCATCAACAAGGAAGTTTAATAATAGCAAGACAATATGAATCTAGTCCACTCCCACAGCTCATTATTTTAATGTTTATAATTTTTTTATTAGTGGCACAGTAGCCATCCACGCACAGCGTTGCATGCATGTGTAAAGAGTCACAGCTCTTTGGTGATACGAGCCAGACAAATATCACAGAGCAGTGAAAGACTCGCTGAGCACGTCATCTTCTGGAGTAAAACCAGGTATTAATATAACCAACCATGGATAAAGTTGTCAAAGTACAGATAAACACACTTAAACAAAATATTCCCTGAATATTTTCAGAAACTCTCTTGACCTCTTCCTCTCGATAATTGCACACACCGTACACAGACAAAAGTCAAATCCCGTTCATTCCTTTTCATATTGTCCTGTCTTCTGTTTGTCCACTCGGCCTCGGGCTTAGTTCTGCCTCTAAATCTGTTCCAGGATCCAGCATGTGAAGTTCAGACCATCTGAATGAGAATATGTTAGGAACTCAGCAGGACTTCTCTACCTAAAAGAAGAAACCAATTTCAGACTTTGTGTTCCTAAATTTTAACTCTACACCATTACATCATTTTTAATGTCCTGCGTGTTGAACAGCTTGATTGTTTTCAGGTTTTGTGACTTTAAAACCACAAACTTGGGAAAATGTAATTGTTATGTATATACACAAAGTTGAAGGAAAACCATGCAAGATGTTCTGAATGTTTTACAAATAAAATCTGAAGTTTGTCTTTCTTCCACGTGTTTGCAGTGCCTCCTACAGGGTGTATGGCAAACTGCATGTTACGTCTTATAGATTTATTTCAACAAGTCTTGTTATTTTTGCTCAAAGACCAAATTGGGAGTGGACCGGCTGTTCTCCCACCTGAGCTGTGGATCCCTGCAGAACCTCCAGAGTTTCCTTTGGCCTCTTTATTTTTTTCTCTGACTAAGGCTCTCCTGGTCTTTCAGTTTATGTAACTGAAAATCTCTTTTTGAGGTACCGTATTTTCCGCACTATAAGGCGCACCTAAAAACCTTCAATTTCCTCAAAAGCGACAGTGCGCCTAATAATCAGGTGCGCCTTTTATATGGACCAATATTGAGCCACAACAGGTCTAGCAACTACAGTAAGCAGCCGCCGACTTCATTTTCGCCCGTAGAAGAAGAAGCGCGCGGTGCATGCTGGGATAGTTGTCAGAACGCTGTTTTGTTAATAAAGTTTGACTGACCTATCTACCTACCAACCGTCTAGAATCAGGTCGTCTGCAGGTCATTTAGCACCACGTTCTCCATGGGTGACCATCGTCCGGTCACGGCCCGGCCCAGTCGCGGAAGGCTCTCCTCACTGACCGGAGTCGGAGTTTGTTGATATTTTGTTTAGTCCATCTAGTGGATTCATAACGTAACTCCAGCAATTATTCTATGCGCCTTACAATGCGGTGCGCCTTATATATGAAAAAAGTTTTAAAATAGGCCATTCATTGAAGGTGCGCCTTATAATCCGGTGCACCTTATAGTGCGGAAAATACGGTATTTAAAGCGTTGAGGTACTATTTAATAAATAACTGCTGCTTTAGACTTCTTCGCAGCCATTCCTAAACTTTCTGCTGTGTTTGGTCTTCATGATTCTGTTTGTTCACTAATATTTTGTAGCGAACCTCTGAGGGGGTTAATACACATGCACATCTTAATTGTAAAGCATTTTTAACCTATGCCTCCTCTATCTATCTCATAAAATAAAGTGTGTTTGAAATGTGACAAAATTTTGAAAATTTCAAGGTTTATGAATACATTGTACTTTTTCTTCATTCTAATTTTTTCTTTTTCTTTCTTTCTTTTTTTTTTTAACCATACATTTAAAACCAGTCAGTTACTCAACCTTACAGCAAGCTGCTCCAAATAGTGTTACAATGTTTAATTGGTTAAATCAATACAGGCTGATTTACTCTAAAATGGGGTTATAAATAAAACTAACAAATTAAGAGTGTAAGGAGAAACCAAGAAAAAGAGAATGGAACTGAAAGGAGCACAGGTAAGAGTATCAGAATGAAGTGGGAGAAACATTTTGTAGGTAAAAATATGCTCTGTAACTTAAACCCCCACAAAAAGAAAATTATGATGCTGTCTCCATATTAACAGTTGTCTTGTGTTCTTATACCTAAAAGAGCTAAAAAAAAAAAAGAAAAAGAAATCTGGAAGAAGGCAAACTTTAGGATCTTGTTTCCATACTATGGACCTTGCAGTTATCAGGCTCCTCTCCTGTGGAGACTTTTTAAAACGTTCCTTTCTAAAGCTCATAGTTAAAAACAGAGGAATGTTTGCCTGGTAGTTGGTGGGGGAGTAGAGGGAGGTGGCGTGAAAGGCCTGATGCAATGCTCTGCTTCTCTTATGCCTCATTGTGAGGGGTTAGGTTATCCTGGGCTGCCTCTGCAGATATGCTGCTGGGCTTAGGCTACTAGAGAATAAAATTATTACTTTTCCTCACTCTTCTACTTTTCCCTTCCACTACTCTCAAATTTGAGACATTTGCTGTTAATTCAACTGTTAACTTTTTGTTTTCTGTAAGTTTTTTTTACTCTATAGTAGCTACATCTACTGTGGTGTTTTGTTTGGCATCGGCTGAGATAATGCTGCCAAAAACTAAACCCTCTTCCTCTCCTGCTGTTCACTTTTTTACTTGTCATTACTCCTACATCAGTTCTCCTGCTGGATTTATATACATCTTTCCCAGGGATCCCAATAAATGTGGAGGGTGCTGTAGTTACGATTCTCCTCTTTAGCTCATCCGATCTGCTAATGTACTATACTGATTGTTGTATATGGTTCATTTGAGTGGTTTATTTGAACTTTCAAACCCAGTTATTCAAGCAAATTACATAATCAAAATATATAATGCAATTTACAAGTCAGATGATATAAGTTTAACGCCATTTTCAACCAAGTTGCTGCAACAGCCTCCATACTATCACCTTTCTGAATCACATTTTCCTCCTGATAACCTCTGACACATTTCAGCAATAAACGCTTAATAGTACGGAACCAAATGTCCATACAAGGCCGGGTTTGGTCCAATCACGTGTTCCTGCTAGGATCATGTTCCCTGTGCAGAGGGTGACTCACAGCAGCCACAAGAACAATTTAAATGCAAAAGCTATATTTATCCTTATCGTACAGAGGTCTGCGCGGACCTATCAGTAGATAAGATCGTCATATAGTGACAGATTTCAAAATGAGGATTGTTGAAAAAGGCAGGTATGAAATAGAGAGCTGCCTGAAATGTGTTTTTAGAAAGCTAATGAGTTTAACAAAGAGAGAATTTTAAACTTTTTTTCTTTTTGCTGTCAATGATGTGATTCAATAAAAAATGGTTTGTATGTGCATGTACTGCCATCTGGTGTCCAGTTTGAACCAAACAACCTCAACCTCCACATTTTGCGTATGTAGAAATCTTGACATGTGGAAAGAGAAGTTCAGTTACACTCATTTTTTTTTTACTCTTTTTTTTTTTGCCTGAACATTTTAGGTCCTGGATTACAGATTTGGCAGCCCTGTGAACTTCCTTTTGAAGAGAACTGGCCAAATTATGACGATTTCTTTAAAATAAATAACAAGTGTGCTTAAAAGTGATTAGACACCCTATGCTGCAGTCCAAAACCCTTTAACATTTTAGAGCTTTAAAAAAAAACTACTGACCTTTTCTGTTAATCAGAATAGAAGTTCTTTTGAATTTGAGTCACACAACACGTTCTGGTTCTGGTGGAGCTCCAGGTAACATTACTCACCTTCCAAAAGACAGGCAGTTTTACTGAGTAAAACAAAAGCTGCACGTACAAAACACATCAACATGTATTTCATTGTACAAAAGCAAAATAAAGATGTGTATGTTTTTACAACATTGTATTTTTAAATGCTGGTGAGGAATTTACATGGCAACATCATGATTAACATTTATTCACATAGAAAAATATACATTGGAAATACTGAAGGATTTGCAGCTGTTATCTTATGGAAATATTATTTTTTATAATAGACAAAAATCTGTCCTCCTGCGTCCAGAGGATTTAAGTAGACCAGCTACAATAAATATTACTTATGTTTTTATCCGGTGGTAAGCTTCTTGCCATGTTTTAAGTTTTGCCGAACAGTTCTAAAAGCAATATGTAAAGAACTTAAACACAGAAACAGCTTGTTTTACGTTTTCACATTTTCTTAAGCTTAAACTACAAACCTTAACATTATATTGGGATTGTACATGACAGACCAGGATAAAGTTGTTCATAAGTAAGAATTATAAAGAACAAAAATCCCTAATTTTTTTTTTTTTTACAAGTAGCAACGGCATGCACTGCCCCTTTTTGAGACAAAAAAATCCCCTCAATTCGTAGTTAAATTTTATACGTGTGGGATTTTATCACAGTATGGAGGCAGAATGGCCCAGTCAAAGTCCACAACCTAAATTCAATAGAAAATATGAATTTGGAAATTGATATTTGCAATTAGTCAGATTGTACCATCTACATCTAGTTTGACTGAGATTCACCGAGTATCCAAAGACATATGGCCAAAAATGTCTTCAGATATGCCAAGCTGGGAAATCAGAAAGAGCGGCAGCTGTAATTTTAGCAAAAGATGGTTCTGCAAAGAGTCATCTCAGCTTGACTGAATAGAAATACACACCACCCATTTTTAAATCTTATTTGTCACATATTTGATAAACCATTCGCCCACTCCCATTGTGCACCACTTTGTGTTGATCCATCCATCCATTCATCCATTGGGTAGAAGTTGAAGATTTTTCTGCAAGACACTGTATCTCCATTTGAAGCTGCACTTTCATACCACCAGGATAAAATTAAATTTCAATGCCAAAAAAATGCAGCTTAAATTATCTGTGCACATATTTGTGAATTGAACCAGATGGATGAATATTTCGCTCATGAAAGCCAACTGACATAATCTTCTGTTTATCACAGTATATTTGCTACATACAAGCAAACTGAAAAAAAAAAATCTTTTTGTACAAAATCTATCACAGTGCCAACAAGAAGTGTGTCAGTTAGGGAAAACATGCCTTTGGTTGCAGGAAGAAACTCTCTTTAGCCCATAATGTTGGGCACAAACTGAAACAAAGTCTTGAAAAGATTATGAACTCCATCAATACTTATAATGTTTAGTTTTCCTACAGAGTGCTGGGCTGTTAATTTATTAAATAAATTTAAAATAATAAGGTAAACTGAAAGCATAATGAGCAAATGTCTCACAATGACACAAAAATAAAATAGAAAAACAAAATCAGAAACATTATGAACTGTAGGAAGGCAGCACAGGGTTGTCCATGATCATCTTCTGCCTTACTCTGTCCATGCAGAGGCGGTCCTAGTCTGTTCGGCACCCTGGGCGAACCACCCTACCAGCGCATCAACCCACATTGAGGTTGTTCACCGGGGGGGTTGGCGGGTGTTTGGCACTGAGGACCTATTGACATTCAGATCCTCTGGTTGGGAGTGGGATGGGAGGGAGAAGAAACAGGATCACTCGGGAGTGGCGGGGCTGGTGGGGGCAGGGGACGCCCCAGCTGCTCCCCCACAAGATGCCGCCCTGGGCTATTGCCAATATCGCCCATATCCATGGTTGTATGAGTTGGTGGTTGTGTGATTAAAAAGTCTGGAATGTGTAGTTCTGTGTAAGGAGGTGGGAGATCATCTGGTTTAAATCCCAACTGAAACAACAACAACAAAAAAAAGAAAGAAAACCAGAGAATTACAAATTAAATCTGGAAATGAGTCAAACAAAGTTGGCATTTGCAGTTAAAACGTGTCGTAAACTAATGCATTGTTAGAATCACCTCATTATAAGATGGCGGGGGCTCATGACGGATGGTGGTACTGTATCTTGGTGGAGTGAGCTCGTTGCTCTCATCACTGTCCCGCCGTGAGTTACTTTGAGGGAAAGGGATGAAGTATATGGAGCGCATCTGGCTCCTCTGCTCCCTGTCAAGTTGTGCTTCCCTCTCTAGCTGCTCCTCTCTCAAACGGGCACACGATCTGCAGAAGCTGGTGCAGAACAGGATGGATAGACCAAAGCCCAGGAAGCCCAGGAAGAACCTTTAGAGAAAGATGAAGAAGCGAGCAAAAGAATCAGAGGCGTATGACTGGGGAATTATTTTGATAACTGCTATAAAACTCTCTTCCCTCTCTTCTCCCCCCATGTTTGTATTTGAACCAAGGCTACTTGTTTTTTTTTCTGCTGAACAGGTTTCTGGAGAATAAGCTACAGAGTCCTGAAGATATTGCTTACAGTAGTTCGTATGGATGCTTTCACAAGGAATAGTGAAGTACTGTCAAAGGGAAACACACACACTGCACACTGTCCCAAATGAACGTTTTCTGACAGTGTAAGAAGTCCAGTGTGTGTCTGTGTCTCCAAGAGGACAGCAGCTGCTTTTCTATTTACCACACAGGCCCAAAAACACCTGGATATTTTAACATGTAGGAGACAACTCAAATAAAACTGAGAGAAAAAAGGCTCAGAAGTGTTTATAGATATTTAGTATAGTTCATATTTGCAAATGATGATGACAATCATCAATTGCAGGGAAGGGAGAGAAGGAGGAATATATTCTTTGATTTAAAAAAAAGAGTGGCTCAAATAAGTCTTTCAGAGCCTGTGATCATTCTGACATTTATGCACACAATGCCTGCTTTTTTATACAAACAACCCGAAGTAGAGATGAATGGAGATGATTCTTACTCTAGATAAGGAAAGGAGTTTATCATTCTGTGGGTGGGAGGATCTCACAGGATGGATCAGAGTGGAAATGGAGCCAAGAACAACAGAATGAACCTAAAGAGCAAACATGATTTAATTAATTTTATTGCAACACTTACAACCAAACACAGATTTCTATACAAAGCAGATCTTCATCTTTCGCCAAGACCAATAAAAAAACACACTTTGTACCCACAAACCCATAAATGTTTTGTCCTCGACACACTGATGCAAGAGGGTTTTATTGCCCGTCGATACTGTACAAAAAGATATGGCTGACGTATGGAGACTAATTTCTTCCCAGAAACAGCCTCCCCCATGGTGACCGCAAACTGTTAACAGATATGCAATATGGCGGCACGTACTGGTTGGTATTACGTAAAAATATCAACCATTACCATCACTGATAAAAGGATACACTTCCTTTTATCACTGATGATAAAAGTGTATCATCACTGTTTTCCTGCATGTTCCATGTCTGCACTGAGAAAACTGAGATAACTTGAAAGGAGGTCAGGTTGTGTCAAGGAAACAGAATCGAA
Organism: Poecilia formosa; assembly: GCF_000485575.1. NCBI lineage: Eukaryota > Metazoa > Chordata > Actinopteri > Cyprinodontiformes > Poeciliidae > Poecilia > Poecilia formosa. The sequence continues at coordinate 1,615,315 of NW_006800031.1, forward strand.
ACTATCACACAACAATTTACATTTGGCAGAACCTCTGCTTAGATGATACTCTGATACAAAATAAACAATCTTTGAAGACTGAAATAATTTCAACCAACTTTTGAGGCAAAGTTGAAAAGTCTACTTTTTTGTTTTTTTAATTATTGCATTCATTTATTTGTACTCATTCCCCTCACATGATCAGTGGATCGAGTCTATCTCTGAGTGGTTTAATCTCAGTATAAATATGGTTGTTCTGTCTCAGTTTTTCTTTAAGAGAACAATCAGGGAAAAAAACATTATCATCATCACTAATTTGTAGAACTTCATCCCAAAATGTTATGTCACAGAGAACTAAACGGGCCATCCGCTTAATCTGACAGGGGAGACAAGGAGAGCTAAAGTAACTTTGAAAGATCTGCAGAGATCCACAGCTCTGATGGGACAGTCTGCTGACAGGAACTCAAAAACTCTGGCCTTTAAGAAAGAGTGGCAAGAACAGCAATGCCTTCTTCCATTAATGATTTTATCAGTTTTCCAATGAACCATGTAGTGAGGATGCAGAAGGAGATGCCCAGGTCAGATGAAATCAAAACTCATTTATTTTGGCCTACACCACTCTAAACTAAATACAGGACAATCCTGGAAGGAGCCTGCAGATGAGGTTAACCTTCCAGAGCATTAAACCCACATCTGATTGAGCATTTTTGCCAATGCTAAAAAATGTATGTTTACAGTCGCCCTCTATGTCAGTGCTGACTGACCTTTCTGAATGCAAAATGGACATAAATTTCAGTCTCTAAATGTCTGGATGTGCATAGCTGGTAGAAACATACTGTAAAAGACTTGAGGGCTGCAACATTTTATTTTACTGTGGGCAACTGAACACAAATGTACACCACCACGATTTTTACTATTTTAAAAAAAATATATATTTTCGTTCCACTTCACTATGCACCACCTTGAGTGAGCCTGTAACATAAAATCTCATTCATTTGTAGGAGGTGAGATGTGACAGCCGAGAAAAAGCTGATGAAGATCTTTGTGAGGTACTGCTGGCTTTACAATGCAATAAATCCTGATTTTAGTTAAAATGTGTAATGTAAAGGTCTTTTTTAGTCAATAAAAATACCTTGTTTTCAAATTAGATTTAATCAGCTCTGTAGGTTAGCTTTGTGATAATGTCAGAGTTTGACTAAACTTTAGTTTTCTTGACAACTTCAAAAAATGGCAGAGAAAAAAAAAAACACAAAGAAAAACTTCTTAGCTTGAGGCCGACACCATTATCACTGGTTTCTACAAGTTATTAAGTTTTGAGAAAAACTAAATTTTAACAAACCGAGAATGTGTTTAACGAAAGTGGGCATACAAAGCAGAAAAAAAAAACCACGTAAAGAATAGGTGAGGTCAAAACTCCCAGCGCCGGATCATTGAGCACATTCAAACTGCAGCAAAGTCAGTAAATACTCACTAAACAAACAGACTTCTACGCTACGGTCCATTTGACAACAGTTCAGATTAAATTCGATCAAATTCTTGCTATGAAAGACATTTCGAGTTTAAAAAAGTGGCAAAAAAAAAAGTGAGGCTCAGGCTCTTACCTCTACGTGATGTGTCTTTTTCCCAGGTGTGGCGCTGAAAGGACAAAATGACTGGAGCAGAGTGCAGTTTTTATTGTGGGTGTGCTGACCAGGGGTTAGTGTGCGTGCATGCGTGTGCGTGTGTGTGTGTGTGTGTGTGTGTGNGTGTGTGTGTGTGTGTGTGTGTGTGTGTGCTCATGCATGGGAGCAAAGGCAAAGCCCACAATGTTTATCTGCCTCTAAAATGCATTCAGAAATCACTCTCCTTAGCTGGTCGACCACCAAAAGCCTCACCGAAGGCCTTAATATAGGTTGTAATGTAAAACATAAACACATTATGTGTGATCACTGTGAGATTAACGTTGTGTTTTATTACTCTGTGACAAATGGATCCTTGTGAGAATTTATGGCAGTGTTATGAAATTTAAAGGAACAGTCGAGCTTTTCCAAACTGATAGTTAAAGTAGTTTAGAAAGAGTTCAGGATAACAGTTAGCTTCCCGCCACGCAGTTTGAGTTCTGAGCGCCAACATTTCATGTTCCCTCTGTGTTCACAAAAAGTCATTATCTGACCCGCAAAGACGCAGTTGTTTCATTCTGTATCTCTATGACCTTTAGAAAGCGGACAAAGTTTGAGTTACTTATGGAAATCACACTGGTGCTAAAATAAGCCGGATGTACAAAGCTACAAAGAGAGCCTGAAATTTAGACTTTCTTTAGATGTACAGATGACAGTAACCTGAGCAAATTAAAGTTTAATAATAATAAACAATAATAAATAAATTACTTTATTTATTATTGTAAAGTAAGAATCCAAATCCAAATTCATCTGAAGTAACTGTCCTCCTATCTAAAGTGGCACTGCCATTCAACAAACTGCTGCAAAGTCTTTGCAGTAGCAGAAAACAAGAGTTTTATATTGCTTTGGTGAAATTTGGCCCCTCTCACTTTTGCACATGTTTTCACACTGGAATATTTTTAAAGTAGAAGTGGCCTACTTAAGGTCACAGGGCATCTTCAGTAATTCATTAATTCGTTCTTTCCTTCTTTACATAGAAGTACATTGATTTGCATGAGCCCAGCACACCCAGCAGTGACAGGAATGACATCATCTTTCCCCCGTGTCTGTTTGTTCTCCCCTGAGCTGCAGAGGACATTAAATCATTATGATCAGAGCAGCAGTCCGAAAGAAAAGCAAATCAAAACAGCAGTGAAGAGCGTGAACAAGTGACTGGCATAAAAAAGAAAGCTGTAATGTTTAAAGATTGACCACACAGACCAGTAAAGTGTCCCACAGTGAGGGGAAAAAAACTCCTGCTTGCTGTTTATAGAAGTGCAAGGATGCAAAGGTTGCATCCATGTAACTTTCTGGAAGAGAGCATACAAAGTTTAAGTAATTACTAATAATAAAAGAGCTCTTTGCTCTTCGGCTGCAGGTTAATCATGGTTCATGGCTTCCAATTAGATAAAATAGTTCAGGAAAGGCTGAGCCGTCTCCATAGTTACTTTGCCGTACGCTCAATGTACTTTTTATTGTGGTTTTATATGGAAAACTAAGTGAGGACATGGCTGAGGAGTGAAAGGAAAAAGATGCATGGCTTTCAATTCTTTTACAGAGAAATATAAGATGAGATCAGGTTGTAAAACAATATACCTTACTATCTAAACAATTAAAAGATTGTGCCACAGCTGCAAACCTACTAAGATATGACTACCAACCAAAGTAGACAGGCCAAGTATTGAGGTTGGCCTGTCAAGGCCACGGATTTAAGGCTCATGGTAGCTCTGTGGGGAGAGACACACAGTTCACATGGGAGATCATAATGGAAGAAAATCATTCTTTTTTCAAAAATCTGGCTTAAAGAAATTGTTGAAAGAAGTTCAAAAGAATCCCTTCAGCAGTGACAGACGATTGGAAGATGGATGCTGGTACATTCATGGAGAAACAGAGGAAAAGAGGGACTTGATCCTCAGATAGAGGCTCATCTTCCATGAGGAAGTTTAAGTATACAACAAGGCAATAAAACAGTTTACATCAAACCATATTTGTGTTTGATTGGCATAGTCAAAGTCCAGACTTAAGTCATAATGAATATATGTAAACGAAATTGAAATTAAAAGAGGAGGACAGCGCAAAGGACAACCGAAGATGAAACCAACTTTATTTTTCCCAAATTTCTTTCAATAAACATTTTCTCCACCTGACAAAACAAAATAAGAACATTATGAAGCTGAAGTCACATGAACTTCACAGTCGTTCTTGTAAATGAAAGCATGTCGACAACATATTTGACAACTACTGCCAAGAGGATCTTAACCTATTCCCACTTTAAAAAAAAAAAAAAACTCATAAACTCATTTATTTTCCCCATTGTTTACCGATACACAATAAAAAAAAACCCATAATTGTAGTCTCTCCTAAAAAATCATATACAGTCTTCATCCTTTTCACTTCTCCTTTGTGTTGGGCAGATAGTGAAAAACTATCTGGTAGTAAAATACCTTACAATAATAAAGGATTTGTTGAACAGTGCATTTCTTACAACACATTATTTACAACATGTTGTCACAGTTCTCTGGAAAAATACATCTTCACTCCAAATTTACTTTACAAAAGCACAACTTTACAGCAGTTAAAAACAAATCCCACCCAAAACCTGACGCAAGCTCACACTTATGCACCAAAACACACACTCAAAATCAATTCAGGCAACACAGAGAAGAAATATTCAGGCACGGCGTTTACAGCTCCGGACAGTCAAAGCAAAGTACCTTCAGTTTTTAAGCTATAAACATTTTTTTCTTAAGTATGGTGAAGGTTTCAAGAAACATTTTTCTTCGTCAAAGTAAAGAACTTTATATTTGGTGGGTCTGGAATAAAATGCTACTTGTGCATTTTTTTAGACGTGCTGAAGAGAAGCTTAAAACGAAGTTATTGTTTGCTTTGAGGAAGAAGAAAAACTATCTTAGTATACTTGATTAAACTAATCACATTTTCAAAAATAGAGAATTTTGTCAGCGTTTTAGTACAAAATGTTTAGAGGTCGTTACCGTTATCAGTAACGACATGAAAACATGTCGTGCTCCAATCACAACCGGTTAGTTGTGCACAGGCCGGCTAGCGCCTTTCGTCTACTCCTTAATCTGGATTACTCTTCACAAATCCAGATAAAGGAAAAGCTCCGGTCAGGATCTGTTGATGGAGGTTTGAAGAACCAACCGAGCTCCCTAAAATATCCTAATAAAAAAATCAAATCTGGTTTCACCTCTGGAAGGAGAAACCAGAAGTAAAAACAAACAAAAACCACTTCTGTAGCTCTATAAGTCTTCGTGAGGTGGTTTGTGTTGGTGCTTGTTCAGCCAGGCCTCTAGCAGAGGAAAGTTGGTGTCAGTCCAGCGGATGTTATCCTCAATGGTCTCGTAGGTCTGCTGGATGCATCTCATTTTTGACCCGGTTTCCTCTGTCAGCGAGTCGAAGAAGCTCCGTATCTAAGGGAAAGGAACAGGTCAAAGACTTACAGGAAGTACACATTTCTAAAAATACAAACTTCCCTCTCATTAATAAAAAAAAAGAAAGAAAAAAAAACCTTGACAGACAAAGGTAAATAATTATGTTTCTTAAAAATCAACTGAAATGAATATTTACCTCCTGGAGCATCTCCCTGGTAGAGTATTGGTTGGTCACGCCAAGCACCATGTAGGATACAGAGTTAGAGCCAAGGTCAAACCTGTTTCAGAAGGACAAATATAAGTAGTCATTATCAAAATTTAGAAGGTCGGTTTAAATTAACCAGCAGTAAAAAAAACTGTTAATTAAAATGTAGAAAAATTCAATTATTTTTATACCAACATGACTGTTTAGACAAAAGGTACAAATATACAACAAGAATAAAACAAAGAAAAAAAAATTCAGTCACAAATTCAATCTTATGATAGAGGCAACTACTTATTTCTGGGTTTTTTTATTATTATTATTATTATTATTATTTAAAATCACGAGTAGCGAAGAGTAAAGTGCTCTGACTTCTTGATCATTGTGTGCCAGTTGGCTCGGAGAAAGTCCCAGGCCAGTTTGTAACCATGAGGATTCCTTCCAACAGAGACGACCACATCTGGGAGGTCCTGGGTCTTCATCACCTCTCCTATCAGACTCTGCTCCATCATCCTTCAGACGGAAAACAAGGAAAAGATTTTGAAGAATACTGGGGTAAGTTCTTCTTTTGCTTTAACAAAAATTAACTGCTGCTCACCACTTGAGCTTGTCCTTCAGATAGGTGACGGTCATGGCAGACTTTATGCGGCTCTTGACCGACATCTGCAGAGTAGTGCGGTATTTCTCAAACAGGAAGTCCCACCCCTCTGGTGTTCGTGCTCCAATCACAAACACAGCCATTGTGATGTCAACAGGGAGGCTGTGAGAAGAGGGATGGATTTTACTACTGTAAACATTGTTTGGTAGTGTTCATTCTTCCCCTTCAAATGCTTAATTATTCTGAAGCCGAAGCCTGACCTCATGGTGCCGTCTGAATCCTTCCACTGGTTAAAGAGCTTGGTGGCTTTGGCTACGCAAGGAGGATGATTCCTGACGCAAGCGAACAGCAGCAGGTAACTCCTCAGCACTCGCTCAGACACCGAACCGGAGTCACTCCATTCTTGACGATCAATCAGATCCCGGAAAAGATCCACAATGTAACCCTGAGGCACAACAAGCAGAGTGTGAAATGCCAATGTGCCACGCAGTCTGCTAGGCCGTGTTCACATTGGATTATGACTGACCTATAATCTCCAGGATCACTGCAAATATAGAGAACCTAATATTTGTGTGACAGATTCGCTATTCAGCACCCTGAATTTTCTGCTGCTTTTTTCTACTCCTTTCTAGCCCGTCCAAAACGATGGATGGCCAAGCACATCCATAGCTGCCTGTGTTGGTCAAGGTACCAACACAAATACCTTAACTGCTCTGGGATGTTTTCCTCAAAATCTGCAAAAATTCCCAATATAAAATTGTGGTTTTTGCACCTCGACCGTCAGTTTCAGACTTGCTTTAGGGGAACACATCATCAGTATATTCATCAGTTTATCAGATGCAGTTGAAAGCATTTTGCCTTTGTGTTTTTTTAATGCCGCACACAGCTGAGCAAGCTATTCTGTGCAATAACTTTACCATGGCCACAGCACTGTGTGTTCTCATCTTTACAGGTGCATTCAGGAAGAACTGTGCTTATGAATCCAAAATCTGCGTGTTTTTTTAAAGTCTAAAGTTGCTTTGGTTTTGTTACTATATTCAAAATATATTTTAACAAGCTTGTCTCCAGCAATAGTTTAATTATTTCACAAACCCTATGTGATGTTCCTTGCATTTTCTTCTTCTCTCTATTCATTGTGAATATGATGCCAGAGCATCTTTTTGACATAATGACGGATACATTATGAGCAGCGAGAAACACTAAAAATCCCTCTGTCTCCCAGTGACCGGAATGTATGCACAGTTTGGAGGTGTGTGTACATTTCCCTTGCTTGGAATTCTACTTGACAGGGTGTGACGCACATACCAATCTCGATGTATACGGTCTCTATTGTTTAATTGAGAGTTGTTTCTTCACTTACTGGGTCGTTTAGGTTACAAAACATTAGGTTACTGAGGTCAGTGGTGTCAGAGACCTGGCAGGGGGCCAGCGTGGCCGCTCCTTTAAAGTCTCTGGTGATCAACCCGTGCAGGTGCAGTGGGCCACACGTCATGGATAACAAATCACTGCTGCTATCAGACTCCTTTACATTGAGGAACTCATTCACCTTGGGGTGTGAACTGCATTCTTGGTAGAAAGACCACATGGTTTCTGAGCTGACTTTTAGTGTCATGGTGCAGTCTTAGTCTGGTGCAAACTGGTCCTTAGATACAACGCAACATTTTTGTTTTTTTATTCAAGCCGACACAAAAATACGTTTGGTTCCAGGCATATTATAAAAGTCGTCTTACTTTCATCTGATTTTCCAGAACTGTCATGTCTCTCTTCTCCATCAGTTTGTACAGAGGCACAAGCTCTCCGAAGCCCTGGGTCACAGCCATGATCTGAGTCTCCTTGGAAAGATAAAGGGACAGATCCAGAGCCGTGTCCAGCCTCACCTTCCCAACACTGAAAGATGCACAGGAGAACGAGGTTTATACATCCCCACTGAACTCATATGCAATTGTTTTGTTGTATTTCACCAATAAGTTTATGTTCTTTACCTTAAGTGTATGCATAATTAAAATATTACCAATTTGCATGATTGCAAACACTAAATTGTTCCAAAGTGAGACAGACCTGACCAGCTGGAAGACGTTCTGGATGAGGCTGGCCCGGTCGTTCCCGGAGAGAGCCGTGTGGTTGTACTGCAGCAGTTTGATGATGGAGTTCCAACCCTCACCAGCATAGTGGACCATGTAATAGCCACTCATGTTGACATTAAACTTCACCCAGTCCACTTCCTCTGGCAGGTAGAGCACATCTATGCACATGGCAAGGAGCACAGCCACAGTTTAACTGATGTGAAGTTCTTTGCACATGGATGATGTGTGTAAATTTAAACCTCACCCATCTTTGTCTTGAGAAGGAAACGATGAACCGTGCTGGAAGCACTGGTCATGTACGTTAGTGGAATCTGCCACAGGAATCTGACGCATAACGAAAATGAAAACACGAACCATTAAATAAAGAAGCAGAACTCTGAGGATTTAATACAATATAACGGTGTTAAACCGTGATTTAAAGAAGGAATGTCAGTAATCTGTAATAATGTATATTTATGCGTTTCATGTCTATTACCCTTCAGTGAGCGAGGGATCGTCTGTCCTCAGGAAACGCTCCTGACTGAGTCTGACCTCCCGACCTTTGACCTCTACTGTGACCAGCGGGAAGCCCTCCTGCAGTGTCCAGGTGTCCATGATAGTCTTGACATCAGGCTCGTCATCAGAGTACCACTTCTAAACATGGGCGACCACATATCACATTTACTTCTTATATCTACATTCAAATCAGTGCTTAAAATGTTTATAATAACTGGAATTATGAGAAATTAGGCTTGATGAGAGAGCCAAGTAAATCTATCTGGAATGAAAGTTATTATGAAAAACCAGGTGTTTTCTCAACAAGGTTATCCGACAGAGTAAATGTTTTCGAAATTTTCAGAATGAGAATAAGCATCTGCAATTAAATATTAACCAGTTTGAGGCATTCTGAACATCTTTAGCAGGAAAACCAGTAATGGTGGATTTATTCTGTTGCTCTGCAGAACCAAGCAGCAAAACTCACAGAGGATCCAGACTGGAGTTTGCGTTTAGAGCAGAATTCTGCGTGTTTCAGTCGACCTTCATCCAGAGCATCTGAGCTGCAGACCTGGTGGACATTTAACAGAGAAAAAAGAAAAGACAACGTCAAGATAATGGCAAAAATAAAAAATAAAACATTAAAAAGACATTTCTCAGACTGCATGGACAACGACAACTAATGCTACAGTGTTCAACTCATCCACTGGTTGATGCACAGATTGCCAAATTTTAATGTGGTATTTATAAAGTAACAAAGTTGACTTAGATATTAATTAAAAACAGTCAGGATCTGATTTGAACTCACATCAGTCAGGCTCTCCCACAGGTGGCTGTTCACAGTGTTCTGGTAGCTGTAGCGCTTCAGGTATCGGATGATGCCGATCTCAAATGCTTCAGGACTCAGGAAGTCCCTCAGCATGTTCAGGATACATGCCCCCTGAAAACATACGAGCACAAACACAGTTAGCAAGAAAATGAACCGTTCCATGCGCATAATGTCAAGTTAAGTTATTTTACTTGTCCTTAAATTAGAGATGTATCGACCGAAGTTATGTGGCATATTTCTGATGTCTGGTTTTTGCAATGATTTGATCATCCAGGACATATTTGGATTGCTTTTTAATATTTAGAAGACAACATAATGGAGGGTCATTGATACTTTTTAAAACAAAGACAAATTATTGCGGAGCTGAAATTTGAACTGGCTTTAGCATCTTATGTTTGGTTTTAACATGGTTAGCACAGCTAGCATTACAAAAACAACAGTGTGTAGATTCTAGTGAATGTGGATCCTGAGATTTTCATCATACCTTTTGCCTTTTCCAAGACAAACATAACAGACAAGGGTGGGAACCTCAAAAAGATAAAACAAAGTTACTCTGCAATACTACTTTCAACCTGCATATTCTGAAAGTTTTTTTTTTCACTTGCAGCCTTTATTTTTCTCACACATGTCTTGACACATCGTCGAAAATACCGTTTCCATTTAAAAGAGTCTTCCTTCTTACCTCATTAAAGCATTCACTGATCGGGTAAAAGTTTAGACAGTTAAGTCAACAGACAAGGCTAAATTAGGTTAAAAAAAACCAATCAGCTGATCTGTCCAGATCTACATGAATAAAGTTCTAGCGCCATGTATGATCACAATCCACAATATCTAATGCTTAAATCTTCCAGTATACACCGCTGACCTTGTCATAAGACACATCGTCAAACATCTCCTGGATCTGCGTGGGGTTTTCCACTGGTGTGGAAACTGGATGAGACGAGCTCAGAGAGTCTACCTCCATCGCCTCAAAACACTTGCCCAAGAAGAAGTCATCCTAAGGCAAAGACAGCATGGAGAAAGTTAATTTGAATTAAACTTGAAGAAACAGAGACAGAAGAAGGTAAAAGATACAATAAGTTTTCTAAGTTGGGGTCTCACCACATGAAGCTCTGGGTAGGTGATGTCGAGGGAAATGAACTCCATGAACTTGGCAAAACCCTCATTGAGCCACAAGTCATTCCACCACTCCATTGTCACCAGGTTTCCAAACCACTGGACGAATCGGTGAAAAGGTTAAAACCGAATTCATTCCCCAGTAACCTCTCGAGGAGCAAGAAAAGACTCAAGGTTAACAAGTACCTGATGAGCAAGCTCATGGGCAATGACTTTGGTGATGCCCAGTTTGTCGGAGGCAGAGGACCTGTCAGGGTCAAAGAGAAGGCCAGTCTCTCTGTAGGTGGTCAGACCCCAGTTCTCCATTGCGCCTGACTGGAAGTCCGGGATAGCAGCCAGGTCTGCAGGGAACCACGTAAAGCAGGAATCAAATGTGGAACTGCTGACAAATTGATACTTCATTCTATCTAAAGTAGCTTTAACATTTATAATGATGCTTCCTGGCAGCATGGATACATTCTAAAGACGGATTCATCCTAGAGTCAGCTGACATGCACCAGAGGCCAAATAACAATGTACAATGTGTTTTCACTAACCCTGTTTGGGAAGTGGATATGGGATATCAAAGTAATCATCATAGAAGTCTAACAACTTCACTGCAGCATCCAAAGCAAAGGCGGTCTGATCGATCTTATCTGGTACGGCATAGACAGAGATCTGACGGCAATCAAAGTGAAATAAATTATTAAAAAGCTGTTTATGAGTGTAATAACATATGAAACAACTTGGCCAGCACCATGAGTGAAGTCTCACCTTAACTCCGTGCTTAGTTGTTTTGCTCACAGACAGGAAGTCAGAGACGATGTAGGCCACCAGGTAAGTGCTCATCTTTACGGTCGTGTCGAAGTGATCCTCAAGCAAACCGCCTGGCAACTCCACTGTTTTAACCTGCGAACAGAAAAAAAAATCTGCTTTTATTTTACAGTCGGTCATGTTGCAGACACAAAACTTCATGCATTTTCTTTGCAACCTTTCTAACTTAGTAATACATTTTTAATAAGTAAAAATCTGAAAAGTGTGACATGCATTTGTATTCATCAAAATGAATAAATAAATATATTTTGGTCTTGTCTTTCATTTTGTTTCTTCCTTATGTTGCTTACGGAAAACAGGAAATTAGACTTCTTCAAAAAAAAATTTTAAACAACAATTTTCTTATCATACTCACTTTGGGCATGTTGGAAATGGCAATGTGGCGTGGCTCACGGATGATCCGTATGGTGAAGTTGGCTTTGAAGGCAGGCTCATCAAAACAGGGGAAGGCTCCACGAGCGAAGGTCGCCTCAAACTGCGTAGATGCTATGGCCCTGAGAGATAGAAGGACAACCTTTTTATTTTCAATTTCAGAGTTTTATTCAAAGATTGGGAAGAGCCAACTGGAAGTGTCGGTAATGGATGAAGATCATATTTTGTGACCTTACCGGACCTCCCCGCTGCTCGTACGGTAGCTGCCCTTGTAGAAACCATGAAAGCTGTCAGATAAGTTTGCAGCAAACTCCAGCTGGACCTCATACTTTCTGCCCTTGGTCAGAACTGATTCAGACAGGAGAGCAAGCTGATGGGATTGAGGGTACTCCAGCACCCGTAGAGGCCGGACGCCCTCAGGAGCCAGGAGAACCACGTTGGATATGTGCATTTGCTTGGCATGGAGGACAACGATGCTGGTGTCTTCTTTCACATCCAGACTGATGCGTACCATCCCGGTGAAGTCCAGGGAGGTGAGGTTAGGGTGTATGGCCAAGTCATAGTGCAAGGGACTGATGGTTACGGGAAGCCTCATGCGGTCCCAGGGGAAGGGTTCACCGTTGGCGGCGACAGGAAGCTGTTTGGCTTGATCTTGATTTGGGATTTGAGCTCCGGATGAGGGATGAATAGAAACAAAGAGCACCAGCAGGAGGGGAAACATGGTGGCAAGGACAACAGGAAATCCTTTCACCTAGAATATTATTAAAAAGAGCAAACATGCAGAATTTAGTTTAGATTCATAATTATTTCACAAAGTAAATTACCACAGTTGAGCAGTTTAATCAAATAATTGCAACACAAGCACATTCACGGACAACAGCAGGGAAGACATGAGCACAACAGTTTCGATTTTACAAAAATCTTCATTCATTTATAGACGCCAAACAACTAGAAGAATACATATTTCACATAAAGCAAAAACCTGTATGATCTTACAGCTCCAATACTGATCTTTATTAAATTTAAAAATGTAACATTCTTCCACCTTACCGTTTCGCCTTCTCCTCGCAGTTTGTCAAGAGTGAAAGTGAAACAAAAGCTGGAGGAGGAATTATACGCAGGGCAGGAAACGGAGGAGAGCTGTCAGCAGTTAGTTCCGTGTCACAAACTGAGAAGCATCCTCGGTTTTTAAAATGTAATGCTTTCCCACCTCTGTAATTCAAACCAACACAGCCCAGAAGCTGCGGGGCATGACAACAACCCGTCTGGTTTTATCCCAATAAAACCTTCACAGTAAATAAATTTGGGCTAAAACTTACTGAATCATTGCATTAAAGTCCCTAAAGGTACCAAAGGAAACACGAGCATAATTTTCACAGGGACACTCTGGGAAAGGACCAGGAAGTCCAACGTATCTGTGACTAAACTAATTCAGACCACCAGAGGGGGACATTGCTTAATTTTAAAAGGAGTCAAGAGGCGCAAATTTCTATTGCCAGAAAAAAAATGTACAGATAAGTGAAAACTAAAAAGTATCTTACACCTTGAAACCATTTAAACAAGCAAACCTAAACATGACTAAAGACATTTGATATTCAGTGGGATGAGGAAACTTGTATTAATTCATTATATAATTTAGCAGGACTCCAAATCAGTCAGTCTCTTAAATAAGACAATGCACCAAATTGAATATTTTTCTAGTAGGAGAAAACAAGTCCATTACTTATTTCTACAGGAGACATTTTAGGAGACATGGCAGGCTGTACAATGTTCTAAAACTTGCAGACCATAGAGTTGATAATAAAATAATAAAATGAACGTCATGAAACAATATTTTATCATCTCAGAATAATTGATGCATAATGAACTAAATAAAAAGAAAGAAAAAGCAACTCTTGCGAGTGGATTTAAATCAAGGATTATGTTTACAATGTGTTACTAGAGTATTAGGTTTATGAGGAATGCATGGGTTGTCTCATTAAAATCCCTAAATACTCTAAAAATACCCCTTTTAAAATAAAACTTAAGACTATTGTTTAGAAAATACTTCATTGCAAACTGTCCTGAGTCACCAATGAAATGTAGTTTACAAAAGTCCAGCAGGTGGCAGTAAATTTACATGTGAGGTGGTTTGCCAACCGTCAACAACAAACGAAGAAGACGTCAACCGGAGGCTATTCCGAGAGGGTCAATATGAAATAAAACAATACATTTAGGAGGTTTTTGACTTTAACTTTCAATAATTGCTGGGATTATTACACAGGGACTAAATGGGTGCATATTATTGCGCCATATGTAATCAGACAACATTCTGCGGGAAGAAGAAACACATCTTTGGAAAAAATCACCAAAGCAGACTCAGGGTCGTTCTACTTAAATTTACTGAAAAGGTGAGGCGCTTAAATTAGCACAGTTTGTGCAAAAATGTTGTTTGCAACGTGTTGTGTGTTTTTATATCCTTTTGCATCACCGAATACTACAATAACAATGCTATGACATGCCAGAGCAGTTGCTAATGACGTTAGCTGCTAACTGTGGGATTGTTTATTATCTTTCCGCCGTTTCTCCCCTACTTCTGCGACAAGTTCCAGCTATTATTTAACAGTCGTCCCCAAATAAACTATATAATTAGTAATGGAGCTACATCCACTCCTATCTTTAAGACTGGGTTCATGTCAATAATCCATTACTGTTAATTTGGATGATTATAGCTTGCAGTTATTTCTGAACCCCAGATCTGTTAACAGAAATAAGTGTTGTGTTTTGACAGTCATCTGAATTTCCTTCTGTTCCATGACTGTCCCATGATGGCTGTCTGTCAGGTCAAAGAAGCTCGACGAACCCTAAAAAAACCCCAAGTGGAAAAGTTTGACTGCACTCAGCACAAGCAGAAGTTCTGGTGCCACTGCTGTGGTCTTGAAGTTGAACGGAACGTCACAGATGACAACATGACAGTGATGTATGGAGGCTTATTGGAGCACATGGCCACGTACGTCTTTTATGGTTAACTTTTGTATTTAAATTCATTTGTTCTTTTCGTCTGGCTTTTCCACAGATTGTCTCATTTATAGAGGAGCAAGTAGATTTTTAATCTGCCCAAATATTTAAGCATTTTTACCATTTTGAAGTTTATAACGGAGAGAACGAACATTTAAAATGCGTGCAGAGGACTTAATAAACTTCTTTCAAACGTAGAAATCGGGCTATATGTAATTTTAAACTGTAACTTGATCTGGGGATGACAAATCGTTAAGTCGAAAAACTGGGTATTGAAAATCTCAAATACTTTTCATTCCAGACGAGAACACAGAACCAGTACTTATAAGTTTTGGTGGGACAACAAGGCTGACCCCAAGCTTAGAGACAGAGTCCTAATCACAGAGGAAGAAACTGAAAGGTAAGACAACAAGTTTGTATGAAAGAAATATAGATTTAAAATCAGTTAAAATCAATGACATTGTTTGGTTCTTTCTAGGTTTAAGACTGAAGTGGCAAAAGTTTTGGAGTCCTTTGTGGAAAAGGAAGACGAGTATATTAAGCAGGTAATGAAAAAACATTTTGAGTTGTACTTTTGTTATTCTTCTTGAGATGAAACCAAAAACCATCAGCCGTGTGCTTACATAATTTCATTTGCACACTTTCTTTTTAAATTGATCTTTCTTGAATTAATTTATGCTCTAGAGTTATTTCAGACTGGACTATGTTCATAGGCAATGAGGCGTGACAGCGTGCAGTGAATGCTAACGAACGGTATTGTTTTCCTGCTTATCTTTCCATGACTGCAGCAAGCTGATGTTATCCGGGCCCAGGAAAAGCACCGCCAGGAGGTCTTCCAGTGTCTTTTAGAGGTTTGTTTTCCAAAGATGCAGTGGCAGTATCCATCACTGTGGCCTTGGCTGGTATTTTTCTATGTAGATCCCTTTATTTTCCAGTTTAATGCTTAGTCATCACAAGAGGTAAGCAACATTCACCCAGCTTTTATGAGATTGGGTTGCACAGATTTAACTAATTAGGATTTGAACTTATGCAAGTTGTAATAAAGTAAAAGCTATTTGGAAATTCAAGCCGAGAGGTGTAATGACGTTGCAGGGTAACTTGCCAAGTGATCGACATGAGTTGGAAAGAAATGTTGAGTGGAACTTGCAGGATAAAAAAAAAAGATTAAAAACAATGTTTGTAGCAAAATTGGTTATGAATTTTAACAGTTTCAAGGCAAAATGTAGTAAATAAATTTAAATAAATGGGTCTAGTGTTTTATTTAATAACTTGACTATATATTTTAATCTATCTGAACAAATGCATGAAATAATTGTAAAGTTTGTTTAAATATTTAAAGCAGCTTCAAAGATATTCCCCCTAAAAATCACTCATCATTTCTCATCAATCTTTGCCCAAATATTTTTAATAACTACTAAACTTTCTTCAGCGTACCTTCTACCACTTTTCATCACACATGCAAAAAGCCGTGTTTTAATTATTTTTCCTCTTTTTTTTTTTATTCAACCTTTTTCACCTTGTTCCATATTTTATGTTTGGGTTGCATTTTATTTTTCTTTTACATTGTTTTCACCCTTTGTCAGTTAACTATAATTGTAGACATAAAGAAGGTATTAGTCGATGGTTTATTCAAATATTTGTGGCCCAAAATTGTTTAATGATAACAGAAAACTGAAGTTAAGCATTATTAGACGTAAGATATCCTCTGTGAACCCATGTTGGCTTTTCCTGAATCAATATCAGCCCAATGAAGAGCGGGAATCATCAAATGGACCCAGCAGCACCGATCCATCCGTGGAGGTTTCTGTCAGGTAACGCTGCGTCGACATAAAACAATAAAGCATTTTATGTTGTCATTGATTTCACTTTGAGTGATGTCTCTGTTTGGGGCTCATCGTCTTGTCTGGGAACCAGTTCTCAGTTTCAGTCTCAAGTGTCGGCGCAGCAGGTTGGGAGCAGGTTTGACCCGATTATTGAGGCGCCCTGGACTCTTGCAGGACACAGCCTGACTTTTATTGGTTATCAGGTAAACTCCCAGCTTTTTTATGAAACTTTGAATGCTTATATGTTTGTATTATTTTTTCACTAATTTGATGCACTTCAATAGACAGTCTTTTTTTTCTCTTTTGCAGGATTCATCAAGCAGTGGGAATGTGCACACAGGTAACATCTTGTTAATTATTTTGTTATTCATTTTTCTTTTGTTGACTTCACAGTGGCTGACTTCCGAGATCTGTCTCCACACAATGCAGTCAAGCACAATTTTGGAAGAATGGATATATTGACCTTATGTCTGACCACAATTTACTTGATTTTCCCTCATCAACAGAAAAATGATCCCAAACAAAGCAGGACAGCTATAGCAATGTGGCGGAAAAGAGTTGGTGTTGAAATGTTTCAACATGAATGAAATTCTGCAACAGAGCTGTGTATCTACAAGTTCCTGTAAACCTCATTAATCTGAAGCAATGTTGTGACAAAAAGTGACTCAACATTCCTGCACAGAGGCTGATTAACCCATACAAAAATGGCAGCTTTAAATTGGGCGGGCGCACAAGCTTTTGAATCATTGATTTTCATTTTTTTCCCCCCATGCCTGCATTGTCAGTGAGAAAAAACATTATTTTTGTCTTGACTGTGTGTTCTGACTTATCTATTTTTAATTTAATGTTTTGCTCTTCTCACATGGTGTGTTGTTTCTCCAGTAGGTTTGAGTTTAGCTCAGCATTGCGTTGTGTGTGTTGCAGGAGCCGTTCCACCTTGGCTCCAAGATGATCCACTAGAGGGGCCGTCTGGAGCAGCGGCACAGGCTGAGATCGGCCCGTCACTCCAGGAGTTCCTCAAGCAAAGTATTAGCCGTGTTATGATTTAGCACTTGCACTGTTTGCTATACAAAGACCAACTAGTCATTAATTTAGATTTATGAGCTACTTTTGTTCTCTAGAAAGTCCTGAAGTTTGCATCGTCTAAATGTAAACTTTTAGATAATGTTTGCATTGCTCCTCTGTCTTTTTTCCAGAGGAGCAAGAGAAACTAAGGAAGCTTCCTCCGAACAGAGTGGGAGCCAACTTTGATCACAGCTCTCATACAGACGCCAACTGGCTTCCCTCTTTTGGTAGAGTGTGGAACAGTGGCCGGCGCTGGCAGTCCAGGTAAGATCCACAATGGGAAAAGAATTGCCACTTCTGAAGAACATTGGAGATATTTTGGGGGAAAATAAGAAACCATTTGGCAAGGCTGTATTAGTTATAGGTAAGAAAATTTAGTTCCTTCAATTGGAGGTCCAGACAGTTGTCACAATGGACAACTGAAAGCAGTACAGTTATGTTCATAATAACAGCAGTGTGTTTGAAAAGGTGAGTAAACCTTTAAATTCTTCAGATAAATTGTATTTTAATGAACACAAATGCATTGGGGACACTGCACATTCTATTTCAAAGCAAAAAAGTGGAAAATGTAATTGAATATTACAATATTTTAAAGGAAGTGAAGAAATACAATGTTAAAAAAAAGTAGCAGTTTGACATCTTTTTTTATAAACTCAAAAATAAACTACATAAACTACGAAATACTGGAAGATTAATCTTTCCTGAGAATCATGAATTAATATTTAGTTGCATAAACACGGTTTCTGATAACTGCTTCACATCCGTGGTACATGGAGTCAACCATGTTTTTACAAGTGGATGGTGTGTAGCTGGTGAGTCCTTTGCTGTCATCAGTGGTCATATGGTCCTTCATAAATAAGCACAGACTGTTGTGTTTTGTAATATGCTCATGTGGTGAGTGTGTTACAGCATTGCTTAGTGCCACAATTGTGATTAAAACAAATAATTATTTATTTTCTTTAATTTCTGTTCATTTGGTATGTAATAATCAATTATCATTTTACATTAAGCTGCGGTTCTAATGGTTCATTTGTTAGTTTTCACGTTCAAGCGCTGAAGATGTCATATTTCTCATTTACATTCCACCCATGACGTTTGATGTCAGTGTGATTTAATACAAGCCGCCTCTAAGCTCTGTGAGATGGATACATATGCAACATGTTTTTAAATGGATAATGAGGAACCCTGCATTCGGTTTTTTCTGCAACAGCTTAATGTTTTATTACTTTACCTAAATCAACTGACAAAGATACTGAAATCCTGATTCTTGCAGTCTAAGGAAAAGTTCAAATTTACATAGTCTAATCCAGTCACACTTTGTCTCAGCTTAAGCAACCTTCAAGTCCACACTGTTATGAATTTATTATTTCTTGTCCCCAACAGACACCAATTCAGACAAGAGGAGGGGCAGAAGAATAAACAGAAGAGGAAGCGGGAACATGGCACAGGCGGATCAAAAAAAACAAAACCAGCCGCCCAGTTCTGACATTTAAAACTTGATTCCATGCATTAGTACGGTACTAAAGTTTGGAATGATGTTGTTTTTATGTGTTAAGTTGGTTTTTATGCAGAATTTTTGTGAAGCTTTCTTGCAGCGTTGAAACCAATAAAACACCCCACTTTTAATAAGGACATGCACCGACTTGCGCTGTGTAGTTATAATTTACATAATGAAAAGCCTGAGGAAGGGTAATTTTGTTAGTAAGCCACATTTGAAATTGCATTTTATGTTAACAGAAGTTGTGTCTCATGCTTTGCTAGGCTCTTGCTTTGCCCTACAGTTAACAGAAAACATCGTTTTAAGGTATTTTTATTCCAGCAGGGGGCGTGAACAATCCAAATGACACTACATGTTAAAAAGTTAACAAGATATCAGTCCTGTTTTTTATTAAGAATGCAGCTTTACCTTTTTTTAGCATATGTTTTCTATTTGGCCAGGCTGTAACCCTATAAATGATGAGCTTTCACCCCCGTTTTCAGATCATGTTACAGACAGAATTACGAGAAAAGTGGAGCAAAGGCAAATGGGGTCACTTGTAGATGAATGACTGCTTTTGAATATGCAGCATGTGGTGTTCCACTTCCCTATGCTAAAAAAAAATAGCATGCAGCCTTTTAAAGTCACCTTAACTTGTCAAGAAGGAAGTTGGTTTTGTGTCAGTAAAGTAAAAACACATTTCCAAATGTAAAAAAGACAAATTAAAAGAAATCATATTGGGCTTGTAGGATTTTTGTAAGCATATGGTTTATACATGTAGTCTGATTTTCTGACTAGAAATAAAAGTTATTTTATCACAGTGACATTTCAAATGTGGTCCCACTTCAAGCTTGAGTATTCTACTGGGTTATTTGGAGCAGGAGGGCTCTATTCAGTAGTTTGTTTCTTGAACTGCGCTCTTCTGGTCAGAGACCTCAGAAGTTATTCATGTTTTCAGGCCTTGTCTTTTCAGAACTTCTCTTTGAGCTTCTCTTGACCTTCTCATATTCTTTTGTTATGTTGCTGCTGCTTTGCAGCGCTACGTCTCTCACAACTGCCCTCTTTTCTACTTTGTCCTCAACCACAATGTCCAATGGGTGAGCCATTAGCTGTTAGTGTAGATTTGGACCTCAGGGATCTGACCTTTATCATTCAATGCTAATCTAGATGGTATATCCCACTTTGACTGCATTTGACACAGTTACACCTGTTCAATTCTGTTACCAAGAATTGCAACTCAATACATTTAAGCAGGAAAATGTGATAAAGATGACTTACTGAATTTACAACCGACCATCATTAAATTTTATATCCATAGAAATAGCTGACTTTGTATGTCAGGGTTGTTAGTGTCAGATGGGCTGGTCTAAGTATTTCAGAAAATGCAGATTTCCTGAGATTGCGCCATCCTACCTTGTATCATCATCTCAGACTGGCAGTGGTGTGGTAATAGTGTGGCAAATGTTTTCTTGGCACACTTTGAAGCCTTTTAATATCAATCAGATGTAGTCTAAACATCACAGTCAACCAAGGTTTGTTGCAAACCATACCAAAACCCTTCATAAACACAGTGCATCTATCTTTAATTGGTACCTCCAGCCAGCTAATCTGACACGTTAAAGTGCTAAAATTTTGAACTAATTTGTTAAGAACAGTGAGTTCACCGTAATCCAGTGGCCTACACAGTTACCAGACCGGAAATGCTCAGATGATTCTGCGGTCTTTGGGTGGTTCAGAGATGAGTATAAATACATATGTGTACCTGGAAAACAGTTTGGACTGGAGATGCAACAGTAAAGCTGTCTACAAGAAGGAACAGAGCAGAGTTTACTTCTTGAGGAAGCTGAAGAATTCTAGTATTTGCAGTAAAATGCAGCATATTGTCTCATGAGTATCAACAGACGCTGCTTTAGACTCACTGTGTTACAGACAGCTACAGGAGTTCCTTCCTGTGGGCACACAGCTGTCGGCATCTACAGTTGTTTGAAGAAAGTTGTGAGGAGTTACAACATTTAAATTCCCTCTAAACATAATAAAGTATTTTATTATAGAGCACCTTTAGGTTTTGGCGAATGTACAACTGAAAAACATGCTAGGAATATTTGGGACACCTTCCTGAATCTGTGTCACCAATAGCTAAGGCAGTTATGAAAACAAAATGGAGTCTAACATGATACCAGCAAGATATACTTAAAAAGTCGTCATGTCTGGTTGAGCTACTTGGCAGCTGTAGCCAGGCATTTGACACCAGGTTGTTTGTAAATAATGGCAATAAAAAACTAGGAATTAAAACAATGAGCTTGTCAAAAGTTTAACGAGACAGATGAATGAATGGATTTAGAGCATATTTCACTTCGTGCTTACAGGCCTTTCTCTTTTATCTTTTCCTTCACATGGCAGAAGAAAATAAAGCCCCAGTGTGCTAACATGGGCGTGGAATCACTGCAGCTGCAAGGCACTATAGGGATACATGTAGCGGATCTATTCTTAGCTCTGTGAAAACATGGCTCTCCCTAATTCAGTACAAATGGGAGGAAAAGAAGGGGATTACCACTCAGTCTGATACAGTAAACGGTCACTGTCAGTGTGGCTGTAAGATAGTTGTACGTTTCAGCCACGTTTCGTTGCCGATTAACTGTCTTGTCCTTCCTTATATGCAGTAGGTAAATGTTAAATATCAAAGAATTTAGTGTGTATCGAGGGTTCAGCACAAAAGCCCTCCTGGCTTTAAAGACTGGGAGGGGAGAAAAGCACGTGTAGTGGGTGGAGGTTTAACTAATCCACAAACCAATAAAAGAGCAGTATTTTTGAATAAATCTGCATGTTTTAAAAAAATTGGTAGTGGTGGAATGTTGATTGGGTAAAAGGACCACAAGCAGCCAATCGGATAAATGGCAAAAGCCCAGCTGGCCGGTAAGTCCCGCCTTCCGCGTAGTTGTCAGCGAACCCCGGAAATGTACCTTAAAGCGACAGGAGAAATTTCAGGCTAAGGTTACAACAAGGAAAACAGCTGCGAATACACACACAAAACAAGAAGACACAGATGTAGAGGAATGGACGTAGCTTCGTAAAGCAGCAAGCGACTTGTGTGAGAGGACGAGACTGAATGTATTCGAGTATTTTGAGCCGTCACCTCCGCTGCTCAGACGGCTAACTTCTGGCTTCGATTTTCAAGTGGCAACGTTGACGCTGCAGCCAGCAGGGCAGAGATAACAAAAAGGCCAAACTCCGAGACGACAGGAATGCGTCAGTCTTGACTGTCTGGGCTGTGTTTCGTTTCCTGCGTCCACCTTTATTTGAGAGGTTTGTAACCCCAGAATCATCATCATCATCTTCTTCTTTTTTTTTGGTAGCCATTTATAACTGCATTATATGGAGCTTTTCGAGTGTCTGTTGGGAAATAAGACAAAAGCTTTCTGTTTTTAACTTGTAATATAGCTCGTTCCGGCTGAAATTCTTCCCCTGTTTATCATTCAGGTTGTGACAGACATCATTCTTAAGAATCAGGTGAAAGAATGACTGGCATCCAGTCAGAGACAGCTGATAACCTAAGAGTAGTTTGCAGGATTAAGAAAGGGGGCGTTCCCCTGCTTTGTCTGTTTTCTCTGCACTTTTTTTTTATTCGTCCGCATGCACCCTGTGCTGCTATTGATAAAGAAGTGTTCATCAAAATGTCATTATCATTCTCTTGAGTTGTGCATCTGTCATGGGAACGCTCGTGTTGATGCATATGCTTTATTTTAATCTTTATACACTCTTGGGTTGTGCATGTGGAGACTAAACAAATAGGGAAATATCAACAAGCCATGCAAAATAACTGTAAGAAAATGGCTCGTGCTAAGCAAGGGAGTTGATGATGATGATGATGATGAATGTAAAGCGTGCAGGTGACTAGCACAGCAGTGGGTGTATTGTTCCCTTTGATTGCACTTGGGAGCTGTGTTGCATCATGCACTGCACAGGCTACTGATGCTGGCCTTGTAGCATTGTTTCTAAAAAAAATCATTTGCTAGCCTTTTATTGCATTATTGTAGGTCTTATTGCCAATGCACTGTCTCTATTTATACTGATAAGCATGGGTGGATGGCACTTACTTGCACATTATGCACACATGCTTGCAGACACACACTGCCTCACCTTTATTGCACACGTGCATGTGGGAATCCTGCAGCTGCCTCACATTCATCCAACCTTAGAGCTATTCATATTTCACACGCATATTAACATAGTGTACACATCCACATTGCAGCAGCAAAGTCCACGCTTTGCACTAAGAGCCCACCCCCACCTCATTCTCCCTCTCTCTGTCTGGGAGAAAGCAGTGGGCTTTGTCCTCAGCTGAGCGTGACGTCATGCAGATATTTGCTGTAACCAACCCTGAAGGCATTGTACATGTTGTTCAGCAGGCCTGGGCCTGGGCTTGTCCTGTGCAAAAACACACACCCAGGAAAGAAACCATAATTGATTCTTGGACAATGTTGCAGGTGAAGATAGTGGAATTTTAAAAATGCAGTCATTTTACAGCGGTAGAAAGGACAGCAAGATCAGTCACTGTAAGGGTGATTGTGGGACTCTGTTGGATGAAAAGACAGCAAAAACTGCTGTGTTTGTGTACTTTAATGTTCAGCCTGAAGGAGCTGAATTATATGCTTTTATACAAACAAACCAGTGAAGAACATTGGATTATGCAAGATACTGTTCATGAGGGACCCACTGTGTGCCTTTTCATCTTCATATATGGAACCACCAGTGTCTAGTTAGGCTGTTTAGAGGATTAATGCAATATGATTAGCATGGAACTTACTTGAGGCTAGTAGCAATAAAAACTGAGTGTTTTCCTTGATTCTACCTAAACACAACAACAGCCTGCTGATG
Organism: Poecilia formosa; assembly: GCF_000485575.1. Taxonomy (NCBI): domain Eukaryota; kingdom Metazoa; phylum Chordata; class Actinopteri; order Cyprinodontiformes; family Poeciliidae; genus Poecilia; species Poecilia formosa. The sequence goes on from NW_006800031.1 coordinate 1,639,048, forward strand.
CATTATGTACCTTGCCTGCAGCTCAGTTACAGTTTCCACTTTTATTGATGGGGAGGTCAACTGATAATCTGAGACACTTTAGGGACACCATTCATCTTGTCATTTGTGTGTTCACCCTGTCTTTCAGCAAACAGAGTTCACCTCATGCATAGCGGTGTTCTGATTGCATGGTTACAGTTCATGGCTGTGGTGTTCTTTTTCCTAACTGGTGGTGCTTTGTGAAGTGGTGGATACTAAACGCTTTGAGCTGATGAGTGCTTGTCGTCAGCCCTCCAATGAATGTCTACAGGATTTTATGTCAGAGATTACAGATGATTATGTTGGTTAGATCCAATACTCGGCACGGCTCTGGGGCTATATTGATCTCTAATACTGAACGTGTGGCTGCATCTGAATGCTGCTATTATAGAATCAAAATTACTTTTGTCAGATTTGACTAAAATGATTATTTTAAAGGTACAAGAAATGGAAGAGGAAAAAATATGGTTTATTTATTCTTCTAAATTTGGATAGACAAATTTAGAGGAGTAAATAGCATCCTGACCTGTTTTTTGACATCCAAGTAAACATATGAATAAGCAGACATTCATCCATGGAAATACATAAACTACAAAATTAAAGCCAAGTCTTTTCTCTCCGTGTTTTTAAAAAGAAAACTGTACATTTATGTTGAGTACTAAGGTACTCAACATAAAGTACATCATAAAATGGCAATATTCTTTCCTTAGGCATCTAAGAGATATAACAGGTTTAGATTAAATAGCTCAATGAAAATGCACATTATAGTTTAGTTTCCTTAACTGAACTTATCTGTTTTAATATTTTAAATAAACTGGTACATGTGAAACTTTAATCATTGCAAACCGTGTGTATGGTTAGCTTAATGTTTTCTCTGGCTTATTATTAAATCTCTGGCAGCTTATTTAAAAGCACAACACGTCCTCCAAACCAGCAGTTTTCCTAAATCTGTGTTTTATTGAATTTTGTATATAACAAGGAGCTGGAAACGCTCTAAAGATGTTTAAATTAAAGACGTGTCATCGGTGTGTCCCTGTGTTTTTGAATCTACGTATTGAAAGAATATTCATAGTCAGACATTCATACATGTAATGTTATTTATCCACCATTTTCTTTACAACATATGTTAAGTATTACAGATGTTTTAATTTCAGATTTCCAAGGCAGCTCAGACATTAAATCCTCATCAGTTGCCCTCATCATGTTTAATCAGTGTTTTCCTGTGCTGCTTTTTATTGATCTCGTTTGATCTAAAGATACTTGTTCACTGTTAGATTCTTGGACCAAAGTCAGTGATTGAAGATCTTTACTATGGGAGAAAAATACGTTAATGTTGTACATTTGGCTGATTATATTTCTACTAAACAAATTAGACTGAAACTATTCCAGTCTATGCAACACGAATACATCAGCTTCCACTGTTTAACAGGAGATTTTCTTTTTCATCTTTTATGCTCTTCATCTCAGCTCAGTCTCCAGTGGCTATAGATGCCTTTTTTTATTAAATGGACCTAAATCTCAGCTGACATTAAGAGGAGATGGCAAGATGACTGCATCACTTGCTGAATTAATCAGCATGGTCTGACATTACAGCCTGAGAAACAAAGGTCTATGATATCCAGCTACTAGTGGGTGTCTTCTTAAACTAGTAGAACTTGGGCATGTTGTTCTGCAAAGTTGAAAAGCTTTTTCTGAAACATGCAAAAAAGGTTCATGGTATGCAATTTTACAGAAAAAATATCCATATTCGATTATATTCACTTTTTATATTCTCATAACGACTTCTGTAATAATTTTTTTTTTACTTTCCAAAGAAAGAAACAACTTGACTGTATTCGTGTTTCTGGATCTCCAGCTTTGCAATCCCAAAGTCTCGTTTAAGAACAGTAGCTGGGATGTTGCTTGTGGCCCAAAAAACACATTTTATATCTGCTTTAAAGCTGTGGCATCAAGACTCTGGGTTGTCGGTACTGTTGTTGTATTTAAGAAGCAGTTAAATACTTTACTTTTTAAGCAGACATTTAGTTTGACATTGGTTTTATTTATTTTGTTGTTAGTTTGCCTTTAATATTTTGTATTTGATATGCATTGTAAGGCACCGTAAGATTCCATAATATATTGTATGGTAATACAGTTTATTCTTGAAGATTTTATTTACTTGATCAAATCTTACAAATGTTGTGCCATGTTAAGTTAATAGCCTTTCATTTTTTGCCCTTAAGCCACTTAATAAAACAGACTGATGGTATCTTGCTACGAAATGTTAAAGGTCAATCTAATTGTGGGATAATCATGCTCTACCAAAACCCCTGTCTGGTTGTTATTCACAGCTTTTACTCAAAAGTGACAAGCAGTGAAACTGCAGTTTCTTAGAAAATATAACTAGAAAATGGTTATTCACTTTCCTGGCTAATTATTAATCATAAAATATTAAGATTCACAGTTTCAGCAGACTTAGGTGGTGGTGATAATTCTAATTTGAAATCTACTGCAATGTCAATTATAATAATGTTTTCAGGTCTTCAGTTTATTATGATGGGTTAGGGAGATCTGTGGTTCAGTGTTTAGTGTGGAAGCATTTTGTGAAGGTTTTCTCACGCTATTCCTAACTGCCCATTTGTGTGTTTGAGCCACCACATAGAAGATCCTGTGGTCAGTCGTTTTGGTAATCTTTTCTCTTTTCGTTTGAGTTAACTCATTACTGCATAGCCTGTGTTCCCTCTTCATTGCAAGATAAACTCATAAGTTTCAGTCTTTCAACTTGTTTCCTTTTGTTTGTGTCTCTGAAGTAAAATTACCTCTAGTCAATCTTTTGTCATTGTATTTTACATTATGCTCACAGTTTTAGTGGATATAAACTTATAGGTTGTTTTTTTAGGTCCCATTGAAGAACACATGTGAATGTGGTGCGTTGCTTTCTGTAGAGCCTTTTATATTTTTAAATAGCTTCTCTATTTGTGCCAGAATTAATGAGTAGTTATTGGTAGGTACAAGTCTGTATTATGTAGGTCAGCAGAGAGCTCATCATACTAAGACTTGTTCACTCTCAGCCTCTTTCCTGTCACCGTTTTGCTCTCTATATATGTTGACTTGTTTCTTCTATGTTGTCACATGCTTCATTTTTCAGTATTCTGCTTCTCACTGTGGCAAACATTAGCTTAATAGAAAAGCTTGACTCTTGGCATAAATAACTTATTACTCCATGTATTTTAAATAAAAAACACATTTGTGACCGTAAAGTAAGAGAAGTGAAACTGTGTGCACAAATGTTTGCAGTGTAACTGCAGTTCGACTGCAACTGTCTGTGGAGACTTTGCTGCCAGATCAAACACTGATATTTTTAACCAAAACACACAGCAAGAGCTGGAAGAAGCACTTATGGTGGCTGACATAGTGTTCCATTTCTGTACCTCTGATTCTGTAATTTCGATCTGAGCATGATGTCCGATCCAACTAAGCTATGATTCAAGGACAAAAACTAATTGGATTTGCAGATTAACATGGCGAGGTTAACTACTGTTAGGAATACAAGCTATTCCCAAAACATTTCTCTGAATTTTTGTATTGGGGACTTCTGCAGCAACATGTTCACTAAATAAGGTTGTACAGGGAACCACCCACCTATTCGCGGTTCAGTAATTGAAGATTCACCTACTTGTGGATTTTTCTGTGGGACATAGCTCCATATTTCATAGAGCATATCCAAAATATTCAAAGAAAAACGCAGATGGAAATGGAGATACCTAGGCACAATGCTGCTTGGCATGCCGTTGACTGTCATTGGAAAGCAGTCAAGGAACGCCATTCATTTTCCTTGCTGCTGATTGGCTCTACCCCCAAGAGCAGAATTAAGGAAGACAGTTGATGTTAGATCCTGCAGTATTTCAGAGACAGTTTCCACTATATGTATCATGCTAGAGTATATTCAGTGTTTTGACTATTAAAATAGACATTTTCAAATAGTCATTTTCAGATGGGGTCACTAAGCCCTGTGAATAAAAAGATCTCCACGGTATTTCTCTCTCGTCATTTGCATGCTAATTACTGCACTACATCAATGTGTGTTGCGTTGTAAAGGCTGTTGTGTGTATGTGACTCGTTTCCCCACTGTGTGTCATCAGAGACGGGAAACTGCTTTGTTGTTCTGCTGTTGTTTAAGATGTGACGTAAGGTCCAGGGGACATGTAGACAACTATTTAGGGGTGAAGAAGAAAGTAGCGGAATGTGTGGCAACGGTGTGAGGGAATTGTAGGCATCACAGGTGCAGACAGGTGTGAGTCAAACAAATTCAGTGCAATTTTGGTTTCCACAATCCTATCTTGTTGTCTCTACAGTATCTATTTTAGTGTACAAGCCTCATGACGTTATATTGTTTACCACCAAAGTGAACAATAGCGTTGAGTAGTAGCTCAATACCAGCTTCACATTTAAAACTGTTGGTTTCTTGTGAGGCTTCCTGCATTAAAGTCTTTAGCTCTTTATTCACAGTAGCTCCATATCCATTTTGAGTTTGGTATTTGTCACCTTTATGATTCACACTGACATTGTACACACTGTGGCTTTTTATGATGCATTTCTTTGCAACACTATCCTGTTAAATATACAGACATTCATATGACTACAGCTGCTATTTGACCCATTAGCTCACACCCTAAAAGATAAACTTGGCAGCAACTGGCACTTGCACTGCTAATTATCAAAGTAAGTCTGTTTTTCAAACAGACATAAAAGACTCAACAAGAAAAATGTACAGATCTGAAAGTTAAACACCTGAAAGTATATAATTACTAACAAGCTGTAAGCAACACAATATGCCTCCAATGGGTTTATTTAATGTACTGATGACAGATGCTCACAAATTAGTTTATTCAAATCAACTCTCTAGCATTGAAGACTCTAATGACTAATTGTTGTCTCACTTTCCAGGCTCAAATTAAGGCCAAATTAAGCAAAAAAAAAAAAAAATCCTGCCCTGTTTTCACGGATGTAGTGAAAGTAGGTGTAGGTTCAATATGGATTGGTTTTGGTGAAGATTAGAAGTTGGTGTTTGGGTTAGGCAGTTGACAGTGAATGGACATCTCCTTCAGTGACCTAATGGGATTGCTGAGCAACCTTCTCATTGTAAGTTAACCTGACCCCAGGATTAACCCCAGTCAGACCTTTAGTTGACCTTTATTTTTAAATTCCCACACCAAAATGGATCAGAGGCCCTGCATGTTGGAGTCTACAGATATGCACATATCATTTAATTATAATGAAATATTAGAAAAACTAATTGTAAAATCCCACATTTAATTCACTCTTCTGCTGCATCTGTCAGTACAATGTTTAGGACACTTTCAATGTGACACCTTTTTTTTCTACTCCTAACACACTTGGGTGCAGAAAACTAATCTGGAGAAAAGGGAACTCATCTGGATGGAGAAACATGTTATTGTCATGCAGTTTGAATCTATTAATCTATGCAATTGCCCAGCGTTCACTGTAGACTCAACCATCCTTTGCGACATTTCACTCTATAGCCCTCCCAGAAATGTAGTTGTTAATAAGCTTTAACTCTTCTTGTAATATTTCTCATCATCCACTTTTGTTGGCAACCATCAGTTGACTTGTTTGGTGAAATGTGTTGGCAAGACATTGGGCGAGTGCTTAAGACTTAGTTGTTTTCCCCCTTCTTTAACTAAATATCTATTTGGAACACAAGCAAAAGCAATGTGGCACAATCATACAATGCAAGAATTCCCCTAGCATGAAATTAAAGAGCATGAGAGATAGGTGAAAAGAGAAGCAGCTGAATGTAAAGTGAAGGATTGAGAACTGAGAGGGAAAAGAGTTGAGGTGGAGAGAGACAGAGAGAGAGAGAGAGATCTTTATTTCCTGTCCTCCATGAATAGGCAGCATATTTTTCTGGAACATTCCTCTGAGCTGGCCAGGCCTGTCACCAAGAATTGGGCTGCCACACTTTTCCCCCATCTCCACATTTCCTCTAATTGCAATTTTTGTGTTACTGGATATTGTACCTAAGTCACTTCTTGATTATTTTTCTTCTACACTGTTTGGTTCCTTTAACTGTTTTAAAGAGCTCTTATCAGAGAGGAAAGTGAAAAAAAAATGTCTTGCAATTAGCATTAAATGTAGGCTGTGAAAGTCACGTAACTCTTGTGGTAAATAGTTACAAATCATAAATAAATTAGATTTAAGTAAAATAAGATCAAGTGGATTGCATAAAACTTTTTAAATGTTCGTTCAGGAATTTATTCATAGCAGCACATTGCATGACACTACAGGATATATATACAGAAAACAAGTTTCCAATGTTCAAAATCAAACTATCTTGTAGCATCATAACATTGTGAATTAATTGATTGCTATGTGAAAATTGTCACATAAGTAGAAGCAGTGTTATCAGGTTTATCTGTGTTGATTTTTGGTTAATTTATACACAAAATGTCTAACTTGGGCAATTGAAACTGTTTATTTTGCATCCAGAGGAGTGCTGAACTCTAACAGAGGTCAAGAGTACATTAAACACGATTGACTGAGTCTTTGTATCACTTGTATGTTTTCTTAGCATATATGTATTCAGTTTAGGCTTATAGAACTCATTGAGTAATGGGCCTTATTCATATTAATTTCATTTATTAGTTTAATTTGAATATAGTATCTACAACATCCTGCTTTAGTCAGCATATTAAAGAAAATCAGCATATTAAAGCTAGCAAAGCTAAGCTTAATTAGATCTCTGACTGCAGGGTGGTAGCAAAATGCTTCCAGTAGGGTTCTTGGTATGTGTGGAATATGGACGAACCAACATTCATGGGATACTCGTCATTCCTTGGCTGCATTAAAACTTAATTCATGACAACAGTTGAGGGGTTAGGTATAGTCCACAAGTTTTTGTTTGGATTGATATCTAGACTGTTGGAAGCCAGTACAGCAACTTTTCTGTACTGGCTTCAATATAGATATTTCATAATTTGGCTATGAAATATATCTAAGATTATGAAACTATAGATATTACTTTCTTGTTGTAGCCCAAAATTAATTTGACAGTGGAAAGAGATACTTGCGTTAAATACAATCCTGAGCTTTGATGGTTCTTGTGTTGTTCAGTTTTCTGTTAGGCAGATTTTTGGCTCTTCTTTTAGTCCAGGAGTTTTCAAATTAAGGCTTTGAGTCTCTGTGTCCTGCAACCTTTAGATGTCTCTGGTCCAATATACCAGAATCCAATGGCTGGAGTATGAGGTCGAGCCATCGGACCTTCAACACAGATGCGTCTATGTGTTGAAGCCACGCATCCAAAAGTTGCAGGACATTGGCTCTCGAGGGCTGTTTGAGACCAAACGGGGTCTCAAGCAGACATCTGTTTTTATGCAAGTGTTTAAGGTGATCTTCAAACTTACAGTTGTTTCAAAAGACTTTCCCAACTTGTATAAATCTAAAATCTCCTCCTTAGATTTTTACTGATTACCTCAGACCTTTGTAAATGTTGTTATAAGAGATTACAATGGGTGGGTAACAGCATGCAGGAACTTGCTATCCAACAACAGTAAAATTTGATTATGGTATCATGGTGGTTTATAGATCTTGTTCTGGTCTTAACACAGCTGCCTCACAACAGTAAACTGAATATCTATGGCTTCAAGAAAGGGGGAAAAAAATTGGTTGTTTCTTTTAGGATATGAAATGGATATTTATTAACACATGAGATCAATGGAGCTTACAATCTCTTGACATATTGAAAAAATAAAAACATCCAAGCATATTTAATCAAACAATTTCACTTTTTTTTTCAAAGATAAGTCATGAAAATTGTTTCGACACTGAAAGACCAAACAGTTTGTGTCAAATTTATAGTTTAGTGCACCTCACTATGTAGAGCTCAATCCACACAGGAGTACACACACACACACACACACACACACATCTTCAAATGTGCTCATATGGGCGTTCACCTCCTCCACCCTCATACACATATGCACATTATTATACCGTCATTCCACCCGTCTCTCTCATCACCTCGCTCTCTTCTTTTTGTTCTTTCCTTCCTCCTAACATGGAGCGTGACCTTTTCACCTTTCAGTCAAAACTGTGACTAAGGGATTTTCTCTGAGTTATCACGTGGGTTAAATTTCTGTTTCTTTTTGATTTTAAGGATGTAATTGGAGAAGAAGATAACATTTCTGAAACACTGATGGTGTCACTTTGAAGTCTGAAATCTCCAAGACATGGCAAAATTTAATTACTAAAACCATTACAAAACTTCACTGTCCTTCAGCAGGATTGTCCAAGACTCCAAACACATTCTCATGTTCCTGACAGCATTACAGGAATGCAAGTGTTTGATAGAATGCGAGTCTGTACTTTCAGCCTGTCTTTCTCTTCTGGTGGACTGGCTGTGCCCTCGTATAGGGGGAGGGTCTCCACAGAGGAAACACACCCTTTCTACCCCAGATATAGAAACAACCTCGACTCTAAAGTCAACAGAAGATTGAAGGTGTTTGTTTACATTTGTGCATACTGCAGCGTGGGATTTTTCAGATCTGGTTTGGAACAAAAAAAATGTCATTTTATTATGAAACTTTTCTATGTGAAGATTCAGTTGAGCCCGTTTGAAAACAGAAACCTTGTCTCAACTCAACCTTTGGTTTATCTCGCTGTCTCTTAAAGTTCCTCCTCCACCTTCTGTCTCCTCCCTTTCCTCTCCCTCCTATCCCCACATCTCTATATTTGGAGGTTCATAGTTAAACACGTGTCTTGTTTTTTTTTTTTTTTAATCCGCTTGTCTGCGCACATATATGATTGCACACACTTAAAAAAAGCATGCTCAGTACATCAAGCTGCAGCAAGAGGGGCCTGCATTCTTCCTCTATGAAAGAGTGCATTTAGTCTGCGAGCATTTACTGTTGCATATTAAAGAAAAATATTCCAGTAACTTCAGAGAATGGGTACATTCAATCTGTTTAATACAATTGCAAACTAGATTGCCAATAGTTAGACATGCAACTATTAACATTATCATTATATGTCTTACTCATTCTCCTTCCTGCAATCTTGACATATAAAGTAGTTAATTTGACTTTTTTAACTAATTGTTGGTACTTTGCAGCGTTATTGTTGATCATATTTCATTGTGTCCATTTTCTGGTGGGTTTGTTGCTATTCTTTTGGGTAGATTTCTGTATATCTGATATTTTGTCATGTTGTTGTGTTTCATATTTTTTTATCCAGGATTCCATGTAAAAGACAACCATTCATTTGTGATGTTTCCCTCTTTTCCCTACTGTTTTCTTTTTTTGTACCATCCCTGAGATTCTAACAAGCTGATGTTAGCTGCTTAATTTGTCAGGCTATTTGCCCCTGTAGTGACACATCTTTATTTCTAAAAGCTTGTTCACTATAGTTTTAAAACAGCAATGTGTTGATGAGAATAATAGGTGGAATTCCTTTGGTTTCCACAGCATGACTTGCTGTTTTTTTTCCATGACCATAAATATTTCTCAGCACTTTTCTCTTGGTTGTTTCCATGTTAACAAGAGAAGTGTAGCAGGCCTCTTTGAGGCAGCTTCCAGCAGTGCACAGCAACCTGTGTAAGCAGTTTAATGCTACTGTTCTCTATGCTGCATATGGACTCAGAAAGCTGGTCATTTTGACACTTTTTCAGAAAATGTTTACGATTGGAAACTGGGACTTTTCAAAAGCTTGTTATACCTTAGTTAATTGTCTCTTGCTTTATTTTCATACTCACGATGGAGTATGAAACCTTTGCACAAAAACTATTAAGTGTTTGATAACATTTTAATGCCTTAAGTATATACAAACAATCCTGGCAAGTTGTATTCCATAAAACAAGTACATATAATTTTTTCTTGCTTTTATGCAGAGTAATTTAATTATTTATGTTTCTGTGCACTAAGAGATTCTGGCAAGATGTCAGACCCCACATTTATTTAGGCGGTAGTAGTGGTAGTGCAGGAAATTGCCAAGAGAGTTCAGGTTACTGGGATTTTTATTATTGTTTTAAACCTAAAAAGTTTAATAAGTAGAAGTTGTCTTTTGTCCAACATCTTATATAAATGTTTGGTTATTATTATTATTTAAACTTTCTCCTGCTCTCTGTGTACCAGAAATAACATGACAACTAAGCAGCAACAGGCAGGAATATATTTTCCATCTGGGTAGAAGCAGATGCAGTGTGTCACAGTTGGAAGCTGACCAGGAGGCAGATGTAAATCAGCAGTCATAGCAGGATGGTGACAGTTACTAACTGAAACATGAAGAAACGCAGAGCTGCCTTTAGACTTGTCTCGTGTGTCCCAACCAACAGACCTATATTAATGAGCAAACCACAGCTTCCTTATAAAGATAAAGCAGCACGCTGCAGGGAGGTATGTTTGTGTCTGCAACAAGCATGCAGAACTTAAGAAGTGTGCTAAATACGCGAGCCTAATATTCTTTGACGTATAGTTTCGCCTCCTGTTTTTGAGCGAGAGGTGAGAGAGCGCTCTCCAGTGTGTGATGCATTTTTTTCGTGCGGTGGATACTTCAACTCCACTCCTCTCCTCTGTGACGTTTATTGCATAATCAAAGTGCTGTTCCTAATTAGCTCACAGATGCTAGAATTAGTCACACGTGCACAGCTGATTGCTGCTTCTGGTGCTCTGCTGATAAACTTTATTTTGTGTGTGCTCCACTCCCTATCTGTCCTCTGGCTGCTGTTATTCTGCTTTTCCTGTTTGAAGCTGTCGTGCTGCACAGCCTGCAGCTTGTGTATGAGAAAGACTCCACAGAAAGGGGGAGGGTGAATTGCATGGACGTGTGGTTCTTTAATCTCCCTTATTATTATAAGTTGTTCTTTGGAAAGTTACATTCAGCTAAATATGTATTGCTTTGTGCGAAAAGATCAGAAGTGAAAATATGTTTAAAGTTTATGAACTTTGAATGCATGCTTTTAGAAAAGTGTTTTTTAATTTTGCAGAACAGGCTCAGTATAGGAGCAGGTGGGCGGGCTTCTGGCTCCCTGCACTTCCTCTCCCCTGTCACTCTTTTCCTCTCAACCAATCAGAACTTTGCTCATTACAGCTGACCCCCCTCTTAGCTCACCAATCGGCTTTCAGCATCCAATCCCCCCTCCTTTATTTCGTCTGTATGCCTTCACTGCTGAGTGAGCAAAGCATGCCTCACTTTATCAGCTGAGAGGAAAGCAACAGAAAGAAAACACACAGACAGAGGACAGTGAGAAAGTGTTGAAAAGAATGACAGAGGAATAGGAAAGACCGTGAGAAAAGACAGGAAAAAGAATGAAAGATGATCAGAAACTTCTTCAGATACTTTACAGGAGTTCATAAACAGGAGAAAGAAGGAAAAAAGTGGGGGTGGCTTAAAACAGAAAAGGAGAAGGAGGGCACAGGCGAGGCATATGGGGGCTGGGAGTTGTTGATAGGTTTTTGATTTGTGCATGTGTGTGTGCGAAATGAGTGTGGAGAGAGGTAGACAGGAAGAAAACAGAGAAAACACGCATTATTGCAAGCTGCTGAACAAAACAAGGAGAGGAAGGCAGAACTCTCTTTCACACTACAAACTGTTCAGGACGGAGGAAACGAAGAAGAAACCAGTGAGTCAAGAGAGGGAGGGAGAAGGCAGCCTGAGCAAGCAGAGGAGAACAGTGTCACCTACTCTGACCTAAAATAAAGGGAGGAAGGAGACTAACCTCATCTTTGACAGGGTGAGTGTGACAACTTCTCCTGCTCTCATGTCAAGTGCTCCACTGTTGCTCCTGTTGATCTCTGTCATATTGTCAGCTGAACTGAGATGACTCAACGTCTCCTAAAATGGCCACATGAAAGGCAGACAGACTGAGGGAGGGGAGAGCAGGAGGGACAGAGGGGAGACCCTGAGTCAAACAGCATTTTCAGCAAAAATGTCACTTTGCCTGTCCAGTTCAGAATGTCAGCCGAGCTGCTGTGTTTACTGCAACTCTGTGACTTATCTGCCCTGTTCGTCTTACATCCAACCCGGTCACTTTCGTCTTTTCTTTGCTACTTCCTGTCATATGTTTGTGTTAAACACAGACACATTCAGTTGTCTTTCAAACCATTCATTTTTAGACAGGGGTTCATGTACTCAACTCAATCAGCTGTTTTTTTTTTTTTTTGCAGGCAGAAACTATTTTTGTGTTTAGGAATGTTCTCAAGCAAGTGTGTGTGTGTGCGTGCGTGTGTGTGTGTGTATTTATATGTATTTTTTTTATCAGCCTCCAGGCACAGAACAGACCTGGGACTAGTCCAGGCAGTGATCTGCAAAAGGTTGATGAGACAATCTGTTATGGAATAGACTCAAAACGCAAGCAGTGCAGAGTGTCGGTGAGAAGCCAGAGATGAAACTTTATTTTCCCAAAAGGCTCATTCAAGATAACAGCCTAGGCCACAGACTTATAAATACATCATTCACTTTATACAGGGTAGGGAATTGTCAAAAAGTCAAACCAACGTGGCTCATATTTGTTTTCTGAAGAGGTAGTTGGAGAAAAATTGAACTACTTTTCCAGCAAAGGTCGTTTTATCATGCACCGTAATCCCTGTACTATATGTCCCACATTTTTACATAGTTTGGCTAGTCCTGTGACTTACAGTTGGGTACAGTTTATATATGTTTTTTTTCCCCTCTATACCACAGTTTTTGACAGATGCATTAAATAAGGACGGACTTGAACTAAGGACTGGACTTTACTGTATGCTGCCATGCGGAAAGCTAGTTGTGGTCTGAAAGTTAGTGAGCCAGAGCTGGCGGAACGACTCCACAGTTGGGTACATAAAGAATGTTTTGACGTTCTGTGCTACTTTGTTAGATTTTCCACCATAGTGCATCTAGACAGCTATGCTTTTCTATTGGTGCTACCTTTCCAAACTGCAAAAACACCTTGTGAGGCCCGTGATCAATGCAGTTACGCCTGGTAGTTGCCAAGGTGATGAATGTCATTGACTTTGCAGGTGGACCTTCTTGGTGTTAGTGCTATATTCAATGCAACTGTTTCTGTTTTACCCTGGCTGTGCAATTTGCAAAAGAAAAGCAACTAAACATAATGTGTCATAAGATTTGAGACGACTTCTCCAGTGCCATTTATATGTAGGTTCCTCCTTTTCATTATGCATTTTTTGACTAATGGGAACTTTTAATCCGGAAAATATGTTATTATTCAAAGAAGAAGTCAAGAGAGGCTGATTGCAACTCTGGAGGAGATGCATTTCCTTAGCTGGGATAAGGAAGCTGATAGGAGTTGATAGGAATATGCTTACAGCTTAATACAGGTTAACTTGTTAGAGGCTTCAATAGACTTGATACTGGGGTCGGGCTTCACCTTCCAGCAGGATAATGACACTCAACATATAGCTAGAGCTGCAATGAAATAGATTGAGAAATGGGGAAACTTTCAACCCTTAGAAGTGCAAAGTTTTTGGAGACATATCCTAGAGTACTTGCAGTTGCAAATTTCAATGAAAGATGGTTCTAGAAAGCAGAACAGATATACATGCCTTACTTTAAGCTATTTTTTAATGTTAATACCCCAGTGTCATTTTCCCCACACTTTGCAATTATGTATTTACTTGTGTTGGCCTGTCACATAAACGTCCTGTAAACTATACTCCAAGTTGTGGCTGTAAAGTGACCAAATTAGAAAAAAAATCTAATAGGTACAAATACTTTTGCAAGGCATTGAACTTTAGCAACATATTTCTTTTCAATCTTGTTGGAACCTCTTTCGGTTAAACAAGATTTCTAAAGAAAGACCATAAAATGTTTTTTTTCTTTTTTTTTTAAACTCAAATGTTTCTGGTAGCTACAATGAATGAATGGAAGTTAAGACTTTAAAAGATATGGCTCCATCATTCACGCCTTTGAAATGTAAGCTAAACAAAGAGAAAAGCAACCTTCAGTCAGTGAGCTGTCCAATCTAACTCCAGAATCCTGCAAGTGCAGCAGCTGTGTTTCTTTCAAATAGAGCATCTTTAAAGTGGGGCACAGTGAATGTCAAACAGAAGGAGGTATAGAAGAATCTTTATCAAGACGTGTTTTTCCTATGCTGCCGAAAGACAGAAAGTGATGGTGCTTTGAATGCTTGGCCTTGTCCGTGTGTGTGTGCTTAGGTATGTGGCGTTTGTGTGTTGTGATTAATATATACACAGGCCAAATGTCAGGCTATTTTTTCGACAAGGCGCTAGCTTTTAACTCTCTCTGACACCTTCCTAGGTTTTACTGGGAGGTGGTTTCTAGGTCAGCCAAATCAATATATGATGTGTTTCTGTGTGTTGTCAGAGTGCCTTCCAAAAGTATTTATACCCCATTTAAGTTTTCCACATCTTACAAGCTTCCGTGTGTTTTATTGGGATTTTGAACTCCCACAAATCAGCTTTGTTTATGCTGAGATAGCATCACACATTGGTTAGCTGCGTCTGATTAGTTGACTTCTGAAGGCAATTTCATTTAACTTTACTTAGGGGTGTCAGAGTAATGGGGTTGAATAAGAATGCATGCCATACTCTTAGAGGATCTTATATCTAATTAAAAAAAACAACAAAAAGATGCACTTAAAATTCCATCAATATACAGTGATGTACAGTTTAATGTGACAAAATGTGAAAAAGTTCAAGATCTGTTTATATTTCAGTCTTGTTCAAGTTTTCAGAGCTCATCACTGATGCATATTTCTAAGTGTGCATCTGTGAAACAGATGGTTTTACTGAGTATTCAGTGTAGTTGCTACTCAAACTACTGATCGCCTTTGGTGTGGTTTGATTTAATGGTTAACTAGAGGCTTTGCACTGATCCGATAATCTTGTTCTGTTACGTTTGTCAAGCAAGTCTGACGCCCCCTTCCTCATGATGATGATGTGAAACACCTCTCAGCCCTCCTGATCAGTCAACTGACACAGGACATCTGACCTTTGACCTCATGACCACTGTCTCCCTTCGCCTCAACACACAATGGTGCTTATGTGTTGACAATTTTATCCACTCCTGTGAACAAACATATGCACATTCCACCCCACCACTGCAACTGTGTGGCTTTATTAATAATGTTCTCAGAGAATATGTTAAGATGAACAGTGACCCGATGGTGAAAGATGTAGTGCAATATAAGACCGTTTGGCTGTGGAGGTTTATGTCCAAAACTCTGGACTAAAGGCCTTCAGGTGATTTCTAAAGAAACAAAACTTAACTTACCTCCAGTGTCGTATTTTATTGCTAATAAGCTAGCATTGTTATGAAGATGTTACTGGTTCTTCAAAATAAAAACACTTCCTGTTAAATAAAAAAAAAAAAATCAACCTTTTCATTTCTGTGCCGTTACTCTTCCTTCATGATGATTCAGTTGGAATATGTTTACCATTTAGACTTGACAACAAAGGTTTGAATTTCTCAAAATATTACACTCATATTCAGGATGAAAAATAGCCTCCATGCTACACAAACAGCACTTTACAGGGAATGTCTGGTGAACGAGCAAAGAAGCATGTTTTAAATTCATAATCTAATCGGGTATTGTTTTAGAGGTAGACTAAATAGCATGCATCTTGAGAGAGAACATTGATCACAGTAATTAAAGCCCTAACTAGTGGCCTTGACGGTGCTAGCGTTGTCTTTGATAAACGAACTTGTGAACACCGTCACATGAAATGGATCCACTGGAGGCATATTATGTTACTTACCTGCTTGTCAATGATTACACACTTCCAGGTCTTTAACTTTGCATCTCCTTTTGTTGAGTCACTCTTTTCTGGTGGAAAAACTTGTAAAAGCAGGATTCTGTTTACTTTGCTAACTGTCAGTGCAAGGCTCAGTTGTTTTGAGTTTATCTTGTAGTATGTGAGCTAACTTGTCGCGCAGCAGCTGTAGCCATGAACACCTTAGGTTGGCCCTGATGTTGGAGCGGGAGCCCCTCATGGTCCTGGTCTATTTATACTTTTCTCAAGGTCTTTTGCCAGGCTGAAGTTTCACTGCATGTCCATCATCTTGTGTCCTCTCATTCTCTTTTGAATGGCAGTTGCTATTAGGTTCTTGTCCCATCTTTCTTTATCATCAATTTCCAAGAGGAAATTTAAGGAAATTTTCTAACTAAAGAAACAATGCTTTTAAGTGTTTTAATATTTGCACATAAGTATCCCTTTTTTGCATACTTGTGTTGCCTTATTTATGTTTTAGTATTAGTATTTGCTGGGGATTACGGAGCACAACTGCAGTCAAATAGAAGATATCTGCAAATATGAGACCCTCTCTAAGAATAACAACCAATTTTAATAGGATAATTCCAAATATCTATTAATATGCATTCATAAACTCTATTGAAAACATCTTAGCACTTCTGCAGAAGCTAACAGCCACAAAAGAAGGGGATACACTGTATTTAATTTATACCCCATATTGTACACATGAACGTTGTAGATTAATTTCTCTCATCTTGGTAGGATGACTGCTTTGATGAATTTTGGAGATCAATATTTATAAAATTGCTTTAAACTCCTGCATAATTTAAGTTGTGACTTATTGTCTGAAGACTTTGTATTGTAATTTATTTGTATTAATTGTGCTTCTGATCCATATTTCAGCCAGATGTCTCTTAAGAAACTTGACAGATTGTGGTCTTTAATCAAACCAAATTAAACCAAGCTGATCTCCAGTAGAAAGAAAGCCTCTTGCTTAATAGATGTACAGAACCACACTTACTTACAGTGGACAATTTGTAGATTAAATAAAACTACTTTAGATTGTGAGTGTTCAAAGCAGGAACAAAATGTACGAGGTATTGATAAATGGTCAGCATAAACTGTTCCATGGAGGAAAGAACAGGAACAGAATGAACAAAGTGCAAAAGTATGAAACGGCGAAAGGGACCAAAGGAAAAGCACCCAGAGAAAACAATGCAATCTGCTGGCAGGTTGTCATTTTGTTCATTTCCCCCACTGTCTTTGAGTGCAGAGGATAAATCATTCTCAGCTAGAGGCAAGATCACTTTGATGTACATTTTTTCCCCAACTGCCTTGTGTGCTATTTGATCCTGGTCTATAAAAAACTAATATAAGAGCTCCTATGGCTTTAATTAGAGTGTAGCATTTATTTTCCAACGTGAACCATATTAAGTTTTTGTTTTTCCATATGACAATGAGCTGAACAGCTGATCTGACATGTGCTTAGGACTTACAATTTAAGTGAAGATAAAAGTTTTGTATTATTTGTAAATTGCAGTTTTCAGAGGATTAATAACTTGTATTGTTCCCAACTGTTTGGAAATTGCCAATACCTGTTGACTTGTCAGGTAGTTCCTGAAATAAGTGACTGAAACTTGAGATTGTAGATCAAATAGATAGGACCACACCTAGAGAACTGAACTCTCCCTCTGGCAGTTTTTTAATATGCAAACCATTACCGATTTCAAAGGCTCTATACCAATAAAAATGTGCTGTATTTGGGCAAAAAATCTTTTGGAGCACAAAGTAGTTTGGCACTATATCTGCATGCCAGATTATACAATGTTAAAATGCAAATATTGGAGCACAGTCACAATGTTCAGTGATGCAGCTGTAAATTTCCTGCACACACCCACCAACCTGAAGTATTTCTTGGGGTGAAGCCAGAGTGTTTCCTCTCCACTGCTGGCAGCTAGATCGGGCCATAGAAGGGCTGGGCAGCTTCTACCAGCCGTAGGCCTCTTCAAACTATGGCCAGAAATCTAGCAGCACCGAGAACTTAATATATAAATACTAGTAGCAGTTACACTTCCTCCCTTTTGTAAAGCACTGATTCGTGTTAACCTTTTTTTGTCTGTTTATTATGTAATGATCCCTGTCTGACCTTTAATGGG
Source organism: Poecilia formosa (assembly GCF_000485575.1). Lineage (NCBI taxonomy): Eukaryota > Metazoa > Chordata > Actinopteri > Cyprinodontiformes > Poeciliidae > Poecilia > Poecilia formosa. Next base: position 1,656,923 of record NW_006800031.1, read on the forward strand.
CCTAGTTGGGAACTGCTCCACCTGAGCATATCAGATGTCATTACTAACAGTATTTTAAATGTGAATACTCTAACAGAAGCTTCTGATAAAATTAAAGTCCTAAACATTTTGCATCCATTTTGACCCGTCATATGAAACAGTGATGATATTGCTTTGCAATAGTTACGATATTTAGCTGTAAGCATAAACGTCTTTTTAGGTTTTTTGGAAATGTTTTAATTGGTAGCCTCAGTAGCTGTTAAGAATCTTATACTTGTACTTTGGAGTAGTTTTTGTCACATTTGTGAAAAAGGCATTTATGTGCAGTCTAAGATTTCCCCATGGTGCTGTGTGACTGCAAAGAAACCATATGTTGGGTAGCTAATTATAGGTGATGGAGACGTCACTCCTAACTATGTGATTCTTTGTGTGCAGCAGTTGGAGAGCGCAAATACCTTATGGTAAGCCATTGTGTACACGTTGATATAACATTACGAGGGCTGAGAGTAAAACTAAATAATACTGATTATCTCTTCATCATGACACCTGTTAGTTTATGTGCTATACTAGGCAGCAAGTAAAAATCTTGTCCTTAAAGTTGATGTTTGTCTGCGACACAGCACCTCCAAACCTGCATCTCTTGTGGGGTGTTCCTGGTCTGCGGCGGTCAGATTGCTAGTCTGAGAGAAAGGTACCAGAATACATACAAAGTGCATTGTAATTTGTTGTGTTTTCGACCTATGTAGTCATAGTCTGGGTGACCTGTCCACTGCCACAAGCAGCAGTGGATAATGGGTAATTAAGCAGTGGGTAATGGAGCATCAGAGCTAGACTATGGAGCAATGGAAGGAAGTAACTTGGTCATGGGAGCACATGACACCAGGATGCACAGTGGAAAGAAGTGGACAGAATGCTTTTGGTAATGTTCTGCTGTGAAACATTGTGACCTCCTATCTACGTGGATGTTATTTTGACACAAAATACCTACCCCAGCACTGCTGGAGACAATGTGCATCTTTTAATGGAAACCGAAGATCCTGATAGTTGTGGTGTCTTTCAGCAGAATAGTGAGGTTGTCAAAACAGGATCTCAGTTGTGAGCTTCTGCTTGATATTCTCAAGATCTTAGTCCATTTAAGGATCTGGGGTTGAGCTGGACTAACAAATTCTATCCATCGAGACCACACCACACAGTTTACAAGACTTAAAGGATTTGTTGCTAGCTGATTGGTGCTATATCCCATGAAGCAGGCAGTCATAATGTTCTGCATTATTGGTATAAGCAGTGTTTTGTATGGAAAAACAGATATTTAGAATGTCTCACTTTTTCTTTATGTTCTTCTTCCTGGAGAAGATGTGTGAACTGTATGAACTTTAGAGTTTTATCTAAGGAAGACGTACAAGAAACCCAGATGTCTTATGACTTGATTTACTGAAACACTATTTGTCAGCAAGATAATTTGAATACCAACTGCAGGTCACCCAGAGTGCATCTAGTCTGATCATTTCTTATAAGAACAACGACTTTGACACGTGGATGAATTGTGATTCAATCTTTTAAGAATTTCTGCATTTAAATGGTAGTTTTTTTTTCAGTGATGTCTAAAACTTGGATCTCTGAGTTTTGTCATCATTCTTTAAATTACAAAAAGCAGAGTTATTATTTGTAAAGGGGAGAAAAGAGACCAACTCTAAGTGAAAGTGAACAGGCATTTGGTTGTTTTATTTTTTTTAATCTGTAAAACCTTGTTGAAATTTTTCTTTTTGAGTGTACACCTCTCAGGGAGACCACCAAATTGCTATGTGTATTTATTTATGTACTTATATTCTAAAGAAGGTTTTTCATGGCCCCCCCAAACATGATCCCTACCACCATCAGCCTCCTCAAGCACTCTGTAGCTCTGCTTCTCTTTCTCCCTCTTTGTGGCCAAGTACAAAGGAGTCGTTATCCTTGGGCTACGTGTCGCCATGGTGATGGCTCATTGCGACCCTCCCCGCCTCCCTCCCTTCACCCAACATTCCCAAATTCAGGTCCAAGTAGGATGGGACACAACCCACTTCTTTTGGTTTAGCACCGTGTGGTGCCAAGTTAACTCCATGAAGTGACTCCTTCATGTGTGATTATCAGCTCAAAGAGTTTGGGGCCTTTGTGTTTAAAATGGGGGATTTTTTTTTTCATGGAGAGGATGGCAATGAAAACAGTTCTGCATACGTTGTTTTTTAGGATGTTTACAGCGTGCTCTAATGGATTTATTTAGGAGGGGTTTGTTGCTTCTCCAGACACAATCCATCCTTTTTACCTATTTTCAGGGAGTTCCTCTGTCGATCTTTTTGTGGTTTTGATGTATATTTCCTTCTTCAGGGACACTGGGTGGAATGACCCAGCCATGATGCCACAGCCGTGTCCCACCTCACACCCAGGTAACCAAGGACGGTTCACCTGGCTGTCAGCCAATTACAGAGGGAGTGGCAACAGAATTACTGCCAACTTGGATTCAGAGACCTTTCCTCTTAAGAGCCCTCTGCCGTACTGACACTGCAACACTTGCTGGTAATTTCTCAGCATCTGAATTTGATGACTCAAATTTTGTGCAGATAATTTTGAAATTGTATGTTTGTTTGCTTGTTTTTTTTATCTTTGCTTTTACCAATGTAGTTATTTTTTTGTTATGATGTGTGGGATTTATTGGTAGAAGTTGACATACCTTCTGATTTTCGTAGGTGTGAGTGCTTGTGCCATTCACCTTTGATCCTGTTTCCTGATTATCTGCTCTGTGATGTTGGCATAAATTCATGCCAGCTTCCAGAAACATGGATGAATTCCATGAATCGCTCATTTAGACACATCTTTCTGATGTTGTGCCAGAGACGACCCATCAACACAGTTGCACAAAGGTGAGGTGTTGATCTTTGTATTGTTCTCACAATCTTTTAGATATGCATTGATGGAAATAATAATAATAATAATAATAATAATAATAATTATGCTTAGCATTTTTGTTTTATTGGTTGAATCTGTGTTCTTGCCTTGTGCTTTTTTTGTTTCTTGTTGTAATTGTTCAGATCACACAATAACAAAGACAGGAGATATCAGACTAGGCCAATGGTTGGAAACTTGTCAGTTCTGTTTAGTTCATTTACACAGCTAAACTCACACCCAGCGTAATCTCAAGCAAGTTTACAGGACAACCAGGTCCAGTTTTTATCTTATGATATGGAGTCAGAATTTGTCCACATTCAGGTCAGTCTGGTTCATTCCAATTGAATCACATGGACAGATGAAGACCCAGTTTTGTCTTAATCAAGTTCAATTGAAGTTATCATATAATGCAAATGTTTCTTTTACATCTCTGTACTCTGACTTAATTTTAAAGACCTTACTGATTCAGTTTAGGCAACATTGAGTTTTCTTGCCTTAGAAGTAAATTCCACACCAAAGAGTCTTGTTAGGGATAAATACCGGCATGTAGCATAACTTTTCCACAGCTATGGTATATGAAACGATAGAATGGGCAGATTACAGTCAGCAGCCAATTTGTTGGTGAATCTCCACAAAATACCTTCTTGGTTTTCGTCTTTATGGGACTCGCATTTAGATTTTGTCCCACTTTCACTGTTTGCTAGTATTGCTTTCATAAACTACATACTGATGCAGCATTTTGTTCCTCTCAGGTTGTGTGTGGCTCATCGTCTTGTTTCACACACTTTGATGTCCTCCTAGCCTTTCCTGCGGGACGTCTGCGTCTGCCTCCTGGTGTTTGTGAGGATCTATTTGATCTTGTTGTGGAAAGTCGAGACTCGCAGCAGCAGTACCATGCGGCACATTCACGTGGAGTTGGCCCAGAAAAAGGCTCAACTAGAGCTTCCAGCACAGGAGGGGGACCTGCCTCCATCTGCATCCCCAATGGTGGGACTAGATCCTGGCGTTAGAGCCGAGGGACCCAGGCGCTTTGACCAAGAAGAGCTTCGACTCCAAAAGGTTTACCAGCTCTCTATTTTCTCTCAGATGGGAGGATTTTCAGCCTCCACTGGATCACATGCTGATGCCCAACAGAGACCATGTCGAGCGGGCTATAAAAGAGTGTTAGAAGAGCCTCAGCTGACTCATAAGCGCTCCCACCTGGAGGACACATCAGACAATGAGGTGATTGAGGGGGGGGTGTTATGTGGGTCCACCCCAGCTCAAGCTAATGGGAATGGATCTATAACTGGGCCTGGCGGGCCTGTTTCTCCATACTCTTGCATGCATTTGGAGCATAGAGACGCTGAAGGTGGACTGTCACCTAGGTCACCACCGCTCTCCCCAAGCCAAACTCCCTCCCGGCGACCAGCTCAGCACAATCATGACAGACCCATCCCGGATGCATTTGCGCCACTATCCCCCAAGTCGCCCCCAATGTGCGACCCACATGGGCATATCTGTGACCAGGGACACTCCAACGGAAGCTTAGCAAGGACAGAAACGGCTAATGGCATCCGCACATCAACCCATTTGTTAGGTAGCCCTGGACATGATGGGTGTAGTAATGGCTCATCTGGAGGACAGCTTAGCCCCCTCTTATATGAACTATCCACATATGAAACTCCTAATCCTGCCAGCCCCACAAGCCCTCCTGGGCCTTTCTCCCCTCCACACCACACAGAGATGCAGGAACCAGGGGAAGCTACTGAATGGGACATTGGCCTCGAATCCTCTCCTCCTGAGAGAAGTGCCACCCAACAGGCCACTTCGTCAAATGGCCTGGCTTCCTGGGAGAAAACTCCAAGCAGTAACGGTCACCGTCTATTCTCTGGAGGCCACTGGCCAGCCAAAAAGAGACTGATTTCCCCAAGTGACACAGCAGACTCGTGCTCTGAAGATGAAGGGCCCTCTACATCGAAAAGAAGCAGACTGTCTTTGCTAACTTCAGGAGTAACTTCATGTCGTAGCACTGATGCTAAAGCTGCTCCATACTGGAACCACCTGCTGCCCTCTACACGAGACCACCCTAAGGTTAGCACTCACACACACACTATGTCCTCATTTTATGTTTCTGTTCAACTAATAGCAGAGTGAACAGAGGAAAAGACATTTTTATAATGTCTCTTTACCTCACAGAGGCAGTGCCCCAGCTCTTTTATAGCTGTGGCTGTTGGTTGGCCTCTGATATAACTAACCACACCTGAAGTCCAGTTTTCAAGTTTTTTGTTTGTCTTTGAATACTTCACCATAATTCCTCCATTAGCACCAAACAGGCTATAATACAAAGTCTTTAGAAAACAATTTATGCAGTTAAATCATATAAGAAATATGAGGAATTTTATGATTATTTGATTTCTCATTTAATTGGCACACTTGGCTAACAAAAGAAATGATGTTCTGTGGTTAGGGGCAACAGTGGTTTGTTTAGAAGAAATTACAACAACTTGGTATGAATTGTCTGTAGCCCCCATTAATTCAGGAAAAACTAATTGAGCATCAATGAAAACAAAACGGAAACCATGAGAACAAGTAAAACCTTTAAAGCACGAAGTAACGCTGGCTCATTATCACTGCATGCTGGAACAGAGCAGACCAGCTCCAGAATAAAACCCATTGAGGGAAGGGCTATTGTTCCCTAACATCGGTGTGGGGTGTCCCTCATGCTGATGCATGAGCATACACACATACATATAGGCGCATTTTGCTTAAAATCTTTCTGGAAGTGAACTCGACATTTTTTAACTCAGGAAGGCTAGAAAGAGCTAATGCAGTCAGTTCTCGTGGGGAGAGTGCTAACAGGGTTCTCTGGTCAATTTTTAGCAACTGTAGAGCATAAGAGGAAGGAAAGAAAAGGGCAGGACTAGATATCTAACTAAAACAAATTTAGAAACGGAGGAAAATACATGCTGCATAGTGTAGTAAAGCACAATAAGTTAAGAACAGTGATGACAAATTTAAAAAGCTAATGTTTCCCTAAGTAAAAGTTACACACAGGATAATTGAATAATGCCTAATGTACATTTGGTTGTATGTGAAGATGAGCCAAAAAGCTGACAAAGGCTTTAAAAGTGGATAAATTAGGAGGAACTGAACTATGAGTGAAAAATTAGCTGGAGGTTGCGTGAGTTTTGCTGGTGATGAGTCACTTACTGTGTACGCAGGCCTGGAAATGGAAAATGTTTTTGCGTCTAACAGTCTAAGCTCAGTAAGTAAAAAAAAAAATCTGCAACACCCAACCGCACATATCTACCAAACGATAACAGGGAGAGTTTGTTTATTGGTACTGATTGGAGCATCTGATGTGATTTAGAATTTCATTTTAGCTACAGGGCATGCTATTGAAGTGACACATTAAGATATAATTAGATTAAAAGAAAACAATTTTTAAATTTTTAGTGTTTTTTTTTGTTTTTTTCCAGACTGCCATAGGCTGCACCAGATCAGGGAGACGACTAAAGACTGGGTTGCGCTTAAAAAGGTGAGTCATCTGTCATTTCTGTAGGCCTCTAATTATACAACATTTATCATCAAGAAAGTACACAGGGTACAGAAACAGGATGAGGCCATTAAAATTAATATTTTGCTAGGGATGCTAGATAATAGTTTCCATGTCATAGTGGAAGTAAATGAATGATTTTGTGATGGTTCTCAGATTTTAATCAAATGAACACGGGGAACAGGTGTGGGTGTTTAAAGCATACTTCCTCTTTTTCTAAATTAAAGGGTTTGTTGTCTGGACTTTAGTTTGCAGACACACTTGCAGCCGTGTGACATATTGGTTAAGGCAAGATTATTGTGATCTCAGCCTCTAACCACTGGTGTTTTTGTGTGTTTGTGGCCACATGCAGCCGGCAGCTGCGCAGCGGCAGGCAGACCGACAGCGGCCGGGCCTCACGTTGGTCCTCGTCTTCCATCAGTAGATCGCTGCTGGGCAACTTTGAGGTACTCAAGTTTAACACTTATTTTTTATGACTTTTACTTCTTTTACCAGTAAAATGACTCACTTAAAGAGTTTAATGATTTAAACAATTTTCCCCTTTTGCTTGTGCTGCAGGAGTCCATATTGAAGGGCAGATTCTCCCCATCTGGGCAGATCGAAGGATTCACAGCAGAGATCGGAGCCAGCGGCTCCTACTGCCCGCAGCATGTCACGCTGCCTGTGCAGGTTACGTACTACGACATCTCGGAGCACAGTGCTCCCTCGCCCTTCCTGGTCAGTCTGTGTTCATCTGTGGTTGTTTACCTTTTCAAACTGTATCCTCTCTAAAGCCAGAGATTTGAACAGCCACCTAAACCACTGTAGGCTGGTAATGTGGTTGCTGAGTTGGGTTTTTGTGCTGGTATAAATACATTCTGTTTATGCTTTCATACGCCTATTTTTAGCTAAAACTTGGAGACGCAAAAATCAGAATTTCAAGACTTATCTCTGATCTCTGGTTTTTGTAAAACCTTTTCCTTTGTGGTGGATTCTGATTTCTCCATAAAGAAAATATGAAATATAAAACCAAGACAAAATAATTATGTAGTCCACATTATAGCATCTTTTAAACACCTTGCATTAGTGATTAGCATGGTTAGAAAATTGGGGTGTATTATTTATTTAACAGAATGGCCCTTAAATGAGAAAATTATTGCAAACTCTGCTTATTCTGATGTGATTATGGAAGTCTGAAGCCACTAAAATAAAAAAGGAGTTTTTAATTATTGTTTGTTGTTGTTTTTTCTATTTTTTGAGTTGTAAATATTTGCTTCTCTCCACCAGGGTGTGATATCACTCGAGCCTCTTGGAAAGAAAGGATACAGCATACCCAAAGCAGGGACCATTCAAGTGGTGAGTTTATCCTCAAAGAAAAGAAAATGGGCTCATTCTGCGTATCTTCTAATCATCTTTGTGTGCATCTCCTCAGACCTTATTTAATCCCAATAAAACTGTGGTGAAGATGTTCCTGGTGACGTACAACTTTGGAGACATGCCAGTCAATCACATGACCTTCCTGCGTCACCGTATCTTCCTGGTGCCAGTGGAGGAAGGCACAGAGGGGAACGATGGGGCGTCTCCAGGTGGCGGAGCACTCGACAGGAAGAGAATTCTTTGCTACTTGATACATCTCAGGCATGATTGAACTTGTCTTTTTTTTATTATTATTACACTTCCACATTCTTCTCACTGACCTACAACTTATTCTAGAGATGCATTGTACAATCAAATGTTAAAAAGGAATATTGGCAGCCTTTTGCAGTGCTTAAAAATATAAATATTTGACTTACCTGCTATTGTTCTTTCTTTTTCAGATTCCAGAGCTCCAAATCTGGAAAAATTTACTTGCACAATGATATCCGGCTGCTATTTTCCCGTAAATCCATCGAAGTGGATACAGGGATCCCGTATGAGCTGAAATCTTTCACCGAGGTGCCAAGAAACCCCAAATACTCTCCCCGTATGTGACCCCTGTCCTGACTTTTTGAGGCTTCCCTGATTTAAAAACGAAGTCCCTTCGTTTTTTCCTTAAAAATGACTGACTGCAAGAATGATGGACACAAAACTTGATGAGGTCTGGATAAAATGCTCCGCAGGGCACACTGACACAGAGACAGTGTTGCTCTTTGGAAAAATAACCCATTTTTTGTTTCCTGCAATATTCCTTCACTGTTGATTGAGAGACAGTTTGAAAATGTCACCCAAATCAACACGGCAGTCACTTGAAAATATTTAAAATATTGGAGTTCAGCATAGGGACTGATGAGCAAGCATACAAGCAAAAGCAGGATTTTTTTTTTTCAATGCCTTCGTCTGTTGAACGACAGAAATGCACAGATTCTGATACACACACCAAAACAGACTGATGCATATCACAGACTAAACACTTTTGGTGGCAACTCTCTGAGTTAAGTGTTAACATGCATGCCTTGTGACTTAAAAACCTGAATTTTCCTTTAGTGCCGTTTCACTCTGTCCTTCACTCTGCCTGCAACGTCGGCTGCCTCATTGGACCAACAATCGTAGCTCTGCAACTTTAGATTGGAATAAAATAAAAAGCCCTGTGATTAACGCATCTGTATCTATTTGATCTGAAGCACTTTTTACACCTCTTTGATGAGGTCAGATGGTAGAGAGACGAACACTATTGAAGGCATGAGCTGTAATAGAAATGGCTCACTTTGATCGAAGTTTAAATTGATTTAAAAAAAAACAAAAAACATTGGCTTAATTTGTTCACACTCAGGATTTCTTTTGAAAAAAAAAAGCACTCTTTGCTGTTTAACCTGTCAAGGTACAGACCACTGTGTACTCGCCGTCATTAAAAATAATGGAGTCCATTTCTCATATGTAGCCAGACTGAGGGACATTGTGTTGTTTTCTTTTACTTTCTAGATTGTGTTGAGAACATCTGGATGTTAGCGCCGATAATGAGGGGAAGCGGTCTTGGGATGTTTTGATAACTGGATATTTTCATCAGAACTCAGTGAATGAAAAATCAAACGGAAAACACAAATCGTGACTTGTGGGGAAAGATGTTATGTCTTTATATTTTAAATAGGAAAAGGAATCAAGCCAAATTAAAACTTGCTCTCATCCATTTTTGACCACAAAAGAATAAATAAGTACTAATATTTCAATTTAGAATGCTGTATTTTTAAACTAACCAAATTGTGTTTCAATTTTTCATTACTGATTTCTGAAGAAAAACCTGTTGCATAAACATTCTCAAACTGAAAAAAAACACAAGCTGTAGTATTTATAATTTATGTTTTCAAATATGTCTTAACGAGCAATATGCTGCACAAAGTAGAGTGCGTTTTACAGCCTGGAGAAGCTTTTTGTTGGAGGGGTGAAAGATGACAAAGAATTGAGAGAGCGGGAGAGGGGAGGGAGGTTCAGGATGAAGAGGGGGGTATGTAACATGGAGGGGAAAGTCTATGTATATTTAAAATAATAAACTTTGAGACTGGTGTGTAAAACCCATATTTCTGTTTTTGTGTTTTTCTTTTTCTGCATGATTGAGAGTCATTGTGGAAATTTGACTCTGGCGATCCTACATTAACATTGTGAAGTAATTTAGAGATTTATTTTTGTAAATGCATCCCGTCATTTACATCTTACTCCCAAATATACATTTTACTTTTGCAGTCCAACTAAGGTTTTATGATTAAGCTTGGAAATGTATGAAATTTGATTTCACAATTTTACAACTTAATTGTTTGGTCAGTTTGAAATGTTTGCCCAGATAGATTTTTTATTTTTATTTACCACCATCACCACAAAAAATTAACATAAAATATGTCAATTTTAATCCCAAAAATGTAAAAAATTGAACAGAAACCGATATTGTAATAGCATGAGCTCAAATTAAATTTCAGTGTTTTATTTGATATTACCATTTTGCTTGAGTAGAGTATTACTGGTGCAAACCACAGAGTGTCAAATTCTCCATACAGTCCATTTATAAGCAATCATATGAATCAATAGACATAATGTTCAGTCTAATACAGGAGACTTCTTGGCAGCATTTACAAATCTGAAAGGAGCTACAGTGGGCTTTCCCTCTTGTGTGGATCCCACGCGTTGGCTGAAAAAGATCCATGGACTATACAAATTATTTAATCGGAGTTGCTGAGGGAAAGGATCATGGTGGTTTGTTTATGTGCCCAACTAAAAGTACAGAGGTTTATCACCCACTAAAAGTCGTCCTTTACTGAAATACTCTCAACCAGGTTGTCAGAACAGGCTCAGATCCTGAAACTGTGAAAAGGGGGCTTCTATTTTTGGCAAGTGAGCTTATTATGATTTGTAACTTTCTAAAAATGACATGATGTTGAACATGTGGCTTTCCTTCCGACACCATAGCTCTATTTTTAATCTTAACATTTCAGATTAATGAAATGTGGCTCTTAAGGATTTACATAGTACCAGGTGTTATTGATTATAATACATGGCTTCTTTATATACAGCATAGATGTTCTCATCGCTTAGCAGTGGAATGAATTTAAACTAAGATGTTTATTTCCAAATGGAAACACAGATGTTTGCAAACCAGAGTTTCTGCTGCAGCTCTGAGGATTCACTTGAGTTTGTTCAGCAGAGTAAACTTTGACCAGGATAGAAGAGGCCACTGTTACCTCTCATTCTGTTGTTACTCTATTACATTAAAGCATTTTCTGCCCCCTGGTGGAATGGTGTAGTATTGCAGCTTCTCCTGTTGGCCTAGTTTTTTTTTTTTCAGCTGGCCAAAGCAAATCCCATTTATACAAATATTTAGAGAGATGCATTCTTTCCATGAATGCACTGTTCCAGCGCTATTTATACCTATATTCCATTATCATTCACTGCAAACGTCAGCCATTCATAGTAAGTCTGATTTCAGAATCCAACATGGCCTCTTGGTAGCTCTCAGCCAGAACATTGGTGCCTTTTCATTAATAAAACATTAAGAATAACAACTATCGACGCAAGCTGATTAAAAAAGCAGAAGAAAACTTCACCTCAAATACAACAAATGCTGGAAGTTTAACTGAATCTTTATTAAAAACGAAGAAATTCTTTCATTTGTCTTATGTTTCACTTCACTTCAATCATTTGATGAATTTCAGGGAGGCTGACAGCCTTCCTTTGTCTAAAACACAACATGCTGACAGAGGATACTCTTGAAATACACACCATTGAAAAACAAAGCACTTAAAAGGGAAAAACGACATGTTCATTTGCACAACTTTGAATAGTTACATCACATGTGTCTCTATATGTCTTCTACACTGATTTTAAAATTTCTGCAGGTGGTATCATTCATAAATAGACAGCCACGGAGCATTGCAGTTTACGCAAGGAGTTTCTGCCTATATGACTTCATTCAGCATGTCGGCAGCCCCTTCGATGGCTTGGGCCACTACTGACACGTGGTAGTGCACTTTTCCCCAGTCGCTGTCCAAATGTGATGAATTAGCCTGAGCAAAGGCATCTGCTATCCCTGGGAAGGTCGGCTTGCCAGAACTGCTTGAAGCCCAAATCACATGCCTGTGGAATATTGAAACAAGGAGTGCAAAATCCCAAAGAAGTAGAACGTTAATGAAACCTCGCATCTCCTGAAAACAATGTTTGATGAAAAATGAGAAGTAAAAAAGATATCAGAACCACCCTTCTGAACCACCTTTGCTACCGATCATTATGCAGCATTTATGAAATACACTTGCTAGAGAAACGGTTAATGTTTAATTTGCATCACCCAAATTGCAAGGCACCCTGCTAATGGAACATTTTTGCCTTACCTGAATCCATATTCATGTGGAAAGGCCAGAGGATTCAAGAAGGCTCGGTCCATCAACATGAGCTGATCATTGATCTTTCTGACCTTTAGTGGGCTGAAAAAAAAGAAGAAGACAGAGACGGAGAGGGATGCAGACCAAAAATGGTTTTGGCATCATACTAAGTGCATCTGCATGCGAGCATGCCCCTACGTTTCATTTGCCAGGTCTGAACTCTGGATGACTTTGTCCAGCTGTTCTGCTGCTTTGCGGAAGTTGGCCACAGCTTGAATGAGAGGTTCTGAAATGAAGCACAAATCACTTCAGCACTTTCTGGCTTTATTATGAACTGAATCCCAAATTTAGGATGTGATCCATATTTCCTACACAGCACAAAATGAATGATATGTTATTGACGCCATTGTGGAAATTTGACAGATGAGGAGAAAACTAAAGATTCCTGCAGGTTATTTCCCTCTTTTCTGTTTTACTTACTAACCCATTGAGATATCTTTAGCTTCAAGGTCTTTTTGGTACAAGGTCACTGCTGTATCCAGGTAAGCCTCCAGACTCTCAGCGTAGTCCTTGCAGTTAAAAGGCAACAACAGACTGTCAGCCAATCGGATGAGGATGTTTCCTGCAGTCCTGCCAACAGCCTGGTGAGCGACAAATCCTACAAGAGGAGCAGGTTTGGGATTTGAACAAAAGAGGAGACGTAATAGCTTTTCTCATTTATTGAACCTGACAGTAGAATTAATGGAACGATCATCTTCACCGTCATGAAAAACAGTATAAAGGCAATAATTCTGCATTACAGTGAAAGACATTGCAACACTCACCAGGATCAATGAACCTCGATGCATAGTCGAAAGTGTCGTATGCTGTGTGGTAGGCAGGGTAAATCCGAGCGTTTGTTTTACTCTGTACAAGGAAGAACAAGAGCTGAAATATGCAGGTGACAGACAAGAATGAGGCTGCAGTATTTTGTAAATATTACATTTTACTGGAATCAAAAACTCATCCCTGCCATTTACCATTTTAGATTTATTATTGCTGCTACTATGTTTTCTCTTTGTGTTCTTACTTTCCAAATGGTGTTGCTTGTTCAGGGATTTGGTTTCATGAACAATTATCCTAATCACTAGTACATGTAGGTCTATAGGCGTTTTAAGTTTACAAACATATCTCTACTGATAGGAATTTCATAGAGAGTCTGTGTTGGGAGATTAAAATTAGGGTGATGGCAAAGAGGCCTTTCAACCCCAAAGACCTGGAGGTTTTCACCAGAGGTAGATCATCCAAACACCAGAGGAAATGTGCACGAAGTCAGCAATTATAAGAGAATTTGATTGCTGTGGTTCCAATTGAGATTTTTCCATTGATTATTGTGACGAGTCTAAGCAGTTTTCAACATGCCATTGTTTGCATAACGTAATTAAAAGCAGTAAAATATTTATTTACTCTTTTCAAATTGTTTTGTCTTGCGACAGGCAAATTTCCATTTTCCAAATCAGAAAGCAATCAGTTGCACATATGTTACTTATGATACTTTTTTCATTATGTGTTGTTTTCACATTTTTGTTTTAAATTGTTAATTTATTGACATTTGGATTCTTCTTGCTGTTTTGTTCTAACATTTATCCATCTGTCTGCTGCCCCTCTGCATCCAGCAGAGGCATTTCTCACCGAAAAACTCAACAAAATCCTCATTCCCCTTGAAATAATATATAAAGAAAATGTTTTTTCTTACCCTGTCATATGTGTAAGACATATCTATGGAAGTAATTCCTAGGTAATGGACAAAGGCAGCATAATCACTCCCTGCTCCATTCAAATATCCCACCCTGTGGAAAGAAGAAGCACAAATCAGCTGTCACTTAATACATCTATGACTAAGTGTTATTGGAATTTTTGGAAAATAACTTCTGACTTTGCCTCTTCCACTTGCAGCCAGATTTTTGTGAGACCCACTGTGTTTTCACCCCACTGGAACTTATGGAGGGTTTAGAAAACAAGTGGATACATTTACATGTTTAAATATAATTCAGGTCTGTACCTTGGAATGAGTCCGTGGGTCGGGCTGGTTCTGTTAGTGTAACGGATCCAGTTGTCGTACACAGATGTGGACGCAAGTCCCGGAGCATCGACCTGAAGGGAAGATATACTTCAAAATCAAACATTCCTAAGTATGAGTGCAAATTAGTTTTATCCAAATCTGAGTACTTTTAATAAACACTTGAAAAGAGATGATTTGAAAAGCTGACCTGTTGTGCAGCTTTGAAGATGACACTTTGCATTGATGGCATTGCTGAAGCTCTTAGTGTGGCATTTGCTGCAGAAACAAATGTGCAGGATTGAACAAGACTGGTATTTCACTGTATGTGAGTGTAATTATAAAAGACTATATGCAAGCAATTATGCCACTAATTTTGTTCTGTTATTATATTTTCAAACTGTTTAATGTAAAAAGTACAACTTCTTACCAAAAACAGAAATGTCCACATTTATGTAACCAACAGTACGCTCACTGAGTTTGGTGAAGTATTCCTGCACAAAAAAACAAACAAACAAACAAACAAACAAAAAAACATAAGATTTCTCTTTATCTCATTGTACATAAATGCAATTAGTAACGCAAAATTATATTCCTTACTTTAAAATATACCACAAGACAAAAAGTAATTACTTATTTGTCTCATTCAAGTACTTTTTGTTACTCCATTGAGAAAGTGGAGACCATATCTATTTGTGAATGAATTCATTTTTTCTTGCTGTACTCATTTTTGGGTCGGACTTTACCTCTGTGTACTCAGCAGACCCAATAAGACCGAACTCTTCAGCTCCCCAGCTGCCAAAGATAATGGACCTCCTTGGTCTCCATTTTCCTGTCACAAAGAGGCTCCGAAATTATAGTTGTCAATCAAAACCGGTAGACGGCCATTTCTCTTCTCTGCTACATTATTCTTCTCACCCTGTTTGACCATTCTGCCCAGCACTCTGGTAATTTCCAGCATGACCGCCGTTCCACTGCTTGGGTCGATGGCGCCATGTACCCAGCTGTCCCTGTGATTCCCATAGATCACATATCTGTCTGTGGACATACGTGCAAAAACGGTTACAAAGAAAATACGCATGAAAACATCAGACAGAGGTCTGCCGGTCTCACCTGGCTCAACACTTCCTCTGATAACTCCCATCACATTGGCGGAGTTTACAATCGCTCCATTATTATGGATGTCCAGTTTTACCTCACTGTAAAATAGATACAGACTGATGTTAACAGTCGACTCAAAGCTCAAATCATTAACGGGTTTCTTGAGTGTAAATTAAGGTTTCACAGCGCTTTAAGCTTGATTGGTAGATTGGGATAATTTTTTTTCATTTAATTTAAGTGTATGTGCTGCTCATATTCAGTCAAATCAACCAAGAGACACTTTGGCTGCAAGTGGAGCCAGTGATAAACTCTTCTTTCCACTCCAATCATTTCCCAATAGCTTTATCTTTGTTTTTCTGCTTCATACTGTGGTTGCAATCTCCTTTATCTTAATGCAGTTGCTTACAGGAGTAAGTAAGCATCACATTATTAAACCGCAATCATACCCATTATTATGTGTTATGCACAAGATAAATTCATTTATAATTTATTTGATCAAAAATAATTAGATTTTTTTGTTTCTGTAGTGAGCTGCTAATCATTTCAGTATCTTGTGAAATGCTGACAACCTGTCGTTGAAGGGAGATGCAGCTTTAAACCCTGGACCACCTAAGTTGTAGACACATTTGAATCCTCCCTGCCAGTCCTTTGGAGCTGGCTCTCCTGCCAATGCACTGAAACATCCAAAATAAAAATAAATAATGATGTTATTATGAGTCTGTTTGAGCCCTAACTATTCCACAAGCGAATTTCCACAGACCAAATGAGTGTGCTTGCATCCTCAAATCCAATTGGTTGTGTTGGAATGGGAGGGATCCCAGTAATGTCTTCAGTTGGGATTCTGTAGGTGTTCTCTGGAGATTAAAAAAAAGAAATCATTATTGAGAGTGCATATGAGAGCTACATATTTTTATGTTGCGGCAGAGTTTGTTTGACGTTATGACAAAACCAAATCTTCCTTTTAAAGAAGCCACT
Organism: Poecilia formosa; assembly: GCF_000485575.1. Classification (NCBI taxonomy): domain Eukaryota; kingdom Metazoa; phylum Chordata; class Actinopteri; order Cyprinodontiformes; family Poeciliidae; genus Poecilia; species Poecilia formosa. The sequence goes on from NW_006800031.1 coordinate 1,673,229, forward strand.
TATTACCTTTGGCAGCCAAATACGGTGTGAGCAAATCTCCAAAGTCTCTACTATAGGCGCCTCTTTCCACACCAGTGGGTGGCAGGTACCAGGAGTGTGGGTAAGTCTCATTGATGTCCGACATGAGGCCATCATTCATGTCCAGAGGGTCCGTGTACACCAGCAACCCAACAACACCGTAGGCTGCTGCATTGATAGCCTGCATCAAAAACACCACAACATCTGGTGAGCAGCTGAATTTTGTTCAAATTATCTGCATGCTTAAATTCAGAGAAGTCACTGTTTGAAAAAAAATAAAAATAAAAAATAAAAATAAATGAATTCTACTAACAAGTAAAACTGACCTTTTGTCCTCTCCCCTCTCCACCATATCTGGTGATTGCGATGGTTCCTCTTAGGTCAATGGTCTTGTTCAGATGTTCAAAATCACTAGGTTTTCCCTGATTGGCGAAAACCAGTTTCCCCTAAAGCCATAAAAAAATAAATCAGCCAAATAGTTTTGCAGGACTGCTGTAACAACTGTGAGTCATTACAGGTAATCTCTTGACGGTCCAATCTCCCTATCTTTATAATGAATTGCAACTATAGATTTAAAAGATCTTTTTGGCCTTGAAGATGCTTATCTGCTGCAAAATGTACGTCTGTGGTCCCAATAAAACAACAACTGTAACACAATATGACCAGCAAACTGTAAATAATTAAGCAACATCTGCCGTTTTGTTTCTCCTCTTTGCTCTCCTCACATTGTGCTCAGGTTGCTGTTGTGGTTGATTTTATCCATCTTGGTACATAACCAACTACAGTATGTACATTTGCAGATTCTTCTCTGGGAATATGGAAATTATGCATCTTATAATTAAACAACCACATCAGTAAATGTGCTTTAGAGAATCTTCTGCCTAAATCGTCCAAAACATAGAAAGCATTAAAAAAAAGCACACACAAAAAAAAAAAAAAACAACCATTACTAAACTGAGGGGAAAAGGGCTTTCGAGAATTAATCTTATTTCATAATTATTATTAAAAGGACAATCTAAATAACCAGCAGTTGTCAGTGATCTTATGATTCAGTGACAGATGCCGTTTTTATCCACAGTCCTTATCTAGTTTATGATAAGAGCAATGATAAAAGAAGTTAAAGGATGAACTTGAAACCTTATATAAATTAACAAAAAGAAATCAGTTGTTGAGTAATTTAAAAAAAAATCCTTCTTGTATTTTTTTCAACATTTAGCTGATAATTGCAGTGTAAAGATATGCTCTGCTCTGATACTATTCTTAAAAAGATATACTGATATGAAGTCAGAAAATGTTAGACGTCTTCATGTTTTTGACAGGTCAGATTTTAATCCGTTTCCAGCCAAAGTTATAAACATCATGTGAGTTTTACTAGTTTGCTAAGTTACTTTTACAGTGATTATCTCACTGTAAATGTGAGTATGTGGTGTCTTGTCTGGTCATTATAGCACTGTTTACTTGGAATTGTTTCTTTTCTACTTGCAGGGATACTTCTTAATTCGATTTGTAATGAAAATAATAAATAAATGCTTTTAATTTACAGTAAATATTACAGATTGCATTAATCCTCAGGTCTTTTTACCTTTGCTTCTCCTGCAGGAGAGTATGCAGCAAACGGCTGAACCACCTGAGGATCATTCTGATCAGCAGTGTAGTTCACTTCCCTTTCTCTCACAGTAAACAGCACAGCATCTGAGGAGCTTACTGAAATAAGCACATTACAATCATCCTAAACTCATTGCAAAGTAACAAATAAAAACTAAATCACAAGCCAGACAAGAGAAATGTTCACAGAGGATGGACACTGTGTCACTCTTTGACTCACCAACAGTGACTTTGTTGGGGTTTTTAGGGTCGGGAAATGAAAGGTAGACCTTATATTCCTGTCTCCAGGCTTCATCCAGACCAGTTTCTGGATCTTGCCATCTTTTTAGCACATACTTCACCGTCTCCTCGTCGCCAGGTGATGTGGCCATATGAGGCACTTTTGTCAATTCCCTGCACAGAAACATGTGGATAAGGAAAGTCTGATTTGATCAAATTTGTCTTAAAAAGTCAGGCACATGAGATAATATCTTGACTGACCCCCCAAACGTGTCAAACTGTTTTTTTCTTTCCAATTTGGACTGCAGTGCTTCTTTCAGCTTTAATGTTTACTGTTTGCAGTGCAATGCCTTTTGTCATGGCATATAAAATAAATGACACCAAAAAGTAATTCAAAGAATTAAAGGATCATATTACCTAAGGTTCTCCTGAAGTTGAAGTGTCTCCACCTCAGACAAGAACTGCTTGATGAGGGCCTCGTCCACATCCTTCGCCACATCATTCACCCAGGATGGTGCAGAGTTCTTTTGGATACCAAAGTGACCGATTAGGATACCAATAGTCAATGCGACAGCCCCACACAGAGTCCCAATCAGTGCCTCCTTTAACATCTTCCACAGTTTAAGTCCTCTTTGGATCTACTAGACAAGTTTCCAAAGTGATGGTTTTTTGGCTCTGAGCGCAGCTGATAAATCCAGTTTTATTACCCCTTATATCTCAGTACAACAAGCGTGTTGCTGCTAGTGTCACCTTTCATAAGGCGCAGTCATTGTAAAGTTTACTCATTAATGTTTGCCGATTGGATGGACTTTATCCCTTCTAGTGAACATCCCTTTCATCCGTGTTCCAATTGATCTGTTTTGTGTGTAATCATTTGATTCCTATTATATTTGGTTTATTCCTATTACATCAGTTTCCTGCAGAAAACATTCAAAAAAGGAAAAGATCAGAAATAAATGTTGCTAAAATTCCCCCAAAATTAAAGAATGAAATGAGTTTCTTCTTTTTAACAAGAGTAAATATTTGATTGGATAAGCTGATAAAACTGCTAAATACACCAGTGAAACAGCTGTGGATTTATGATGAAACTTGCTTATTTTCAACCAATAAAATGAAAAACATAAAAAAAAAAAATTTACCTTGAGTCAAATAGATAAACCCAATAAATGGTACGACTGATGTGCTTTTGATCTTTGTCTGGGTTCAGTCAGTTCATTCTGATAACCCGGCAAGAGAAACAATGAGAAAAGAAAAATAAAGAAATAACAGTTCAATGTTTTTCAAGTTTTTTGTTTGTTCAAAATTCTTCTGAACTTCATTTATCTTTTGTTTACGTAACAAGAGTTATATTTATTGCTATTTACTCCTAATAAACATTATAGGGGAAAATTAGCCCAATCCAAAAACAGCTGGCCTTAAAATTTGAGCAAAGTTTTCTGCAAGACAGATGGACATCAATGTACAAGAAGAGCTCCACATCCAAAAACCACTGCCAGCACCAAAACTTAATAATAATAATAATAATAAAAACACAGTTTACCTTGTAACACCAAAGAGAATCTTTCTGGTAAACCCCTGGAATTCAATTCACATCTATTGAATTGATATCTATTGATAAATATATCAATAGATATTTATCTTCCATAGAAAGATTTTTCCATGCATCTAATAAGTGCCTAGACTTCATGTTTAAGAGACAGATTACCCTCCTGAAGTGAGCAGTAGCTTTACAATGCACAACTTTTAGCATAACTTAGACTTTGGAATTACTCATGAATTCAGTCACTTCGAGATAAATGCTGGCAGGAAAAAAAGCAAAAAAAATAACTTGATGTTTTCGAGAAAAATCACTGAAAAAAATAGTTGGTAAAGCGTGGTGAAGAGAATCCGATAAACATGCGGAACTGTACTGCTGCCAAAGCCGGACCGTTAAAGTGTGACACACGACGGAAGTAAACAAAAAAAGCATTCTCGTTAACGAATCGCATGGAAATATGGTGCATCTTTAATTAAACAACAATGTCTTCAGTTGAGTGTTTGAGGCAGTTCGTTAACGAGCGATTGACGGCCGCGGCTCAGGAGATCTTCTGCGTGTTTGAAAAAACTATCTCCGAATACGAAGAAGAGATCAGCCGCCAGCGCAGGCTGCTCACCATCGCCTGGAAACCTGAAGTTAAGTTGCACAAAACAGGTTTGTATTGAAATGCAATAGAGCATTGTTGCAGCAAATGAAAGATTGTAACCTATAAATTACGATTAATTTGCAGAAATGTCGGGGTTCATGTCGGTATGTGGTACCTTAAAAACTCCTTTACCATTTAGTCTTCAGCTATAGTCCTTATGTAGAATTAGGGAATGTGTAGTCTATTAACACGTTAGAAATCTTTGTAAAACAACGATTGGTCAACAAGCCTTGAGGAAGCAACAAGGCTGGTGGCAGAAAACTAATTTTATGCATTTCACTACATGTTGCTGGCAGCATCATGCTGTGGGGTTGCTTTTCTTTAGCAACAAGTTATTAAAAACTGGAACGAAAGTGGGGGAACCATTCTTTGAAGAAGAAATGTGGTCAGGGAAAAATGTCCTAAATGATGATGTTTGACAAAGATTGGTGGAATCAAATTTCAAATTTGGAGAAAAATGAATGCACTGAATAAAAATGAATAGAATAGAAATAAATCTTGTGATATATCAGAAGCTTAGAGATATTCAGCAAATACATGCAAAGCTAACGACTCTACTGAAATATATTAGTGTGTGACAGTTTGTGGTGATTTTTATTTATTTATTTATACATAAGGTCAGATAAAATTTAAAAACTGATGAGCTGTCAGTCCAATCCAACTGAGCTATTTTTTAAAAGAAGAATCAGCAGAAATGTAATTTCCAGACTTCTAGCTAAAAGACGGCTCAACAAAGTATTGATTCAGGGAGAATTAACAAGAATTAATACCTCCCAGACTAAAACAAACAAAAAAGTTAACTGAAGTCACAAAGCAATAGGCTGCACTAGGTTTTTATTTAGGGTTATGAGCATAAAAATGTATTCTGATTTCTATTTTTCAACTTTTTGATAGCTCTGTGTCTTTTTTTATTATTTAAAATATGCGTTACTTTTTGTAATTTTTTGAAAGATTAATAGATCATTAAATTAGTGTTTTGGGGCTAATCATATCCTTGTTTGTTTTTTGTTTTGTTTTGTTTTTCCCCATCACCTGTTTTGTATTCGTTTTCTATCCAGAGCTCCCACAAGATTTCATTAACGTGGAGGACATTCCAACGGAGCTGCAGCTCAAGACAAGACAGGACAGGAAGTCTATTTTGAAAAAAGAAGGCAGAGAGCAGATTCCAGAGAGCCATGAAGAAATCCTCACCAGTCCCGAGGAAGGAGAAGTTGAGCTGAAAGAGGAAGTTGAAACTCTTTTTCCAAGTATTACCTGTGATGAAGGTGACAATGTTGTCTTGTCAAATCCTGTGGATGAGGAGTCCACAGACACAGTATGTGTTCAAGGAGCAACAGAACGTAATACTGATGATCAGCTTGGCTCTAGATATTCTCAAAATGTGAGCAAAGGCCAGGATGAAGGAAATCATAGCGGTTCTGTAATAACCAGACGCATGGAGACAAGACTGCAGAGGAGACATCACAGAATCGGTGAACACATTCCCATCACGTTCAAGACTCCTATTTACACTCACAAGGGGAAAATATGCGAGTTTGTGTGCGAGTACTGTGGCAAAGTGTTTCCGTATAGATCCAAGCTGATGCGGCACCAGATCATCCACACGGGCGTGAAGCCGTACTGTTGCCACACCTGTGGCAAACGATTCAACCAGACGTCGATCCTGAAGGTCCACCAGCGGATCCACACGGGCGAGAGGCCGTTCTCCTGCGACGTCTGCGGGAAGCGCTTCAACCAGAAGTCCATCCTGAACGTTCATAAGAAAATCCACTCAGTCGAGAGGCCGTATTGCTGCGATTTCTGTGGCCGAAGGTTCAAGCAGAAATCAAAACTGGAATCTCATATCATATGGCACTCGGGTAAGATTCCTTGTCCTAAAGTTTAAATGGAGATTGTAAAGTCACGTGGGATTCTTGTTTTAAATTTTCCATATTTCATGGGTCACCCTGCTGTCTGGATCATATCCAAGATTTTTGTCTTATAAAATGTTTCCTCAGAAACATGAACTTGAGCAGCTTGGATCGACTGCTCCTTTCTTTTTTTTTGCAAATCATTCATAAAATTTTTGTCTCTGTCAGTGGACTGTAATAGATTGATTCACATTGATTTTGCTTATAGCTAATTGATAAATTGTGATCTGATGCAACATCTTTGGCTTCAATTTGAACCATTTTAAGAGTTAAGCTCAAGGATTCAGAAATGAACATCAATCAAAGAAACTTCATTTGGAGAGCACTTTTTGTACAAATGCGTGTAGCAAAGTTATCTGTACGGACTAAAAGCAAACATGCATAAAATCATGGCAATTATCAGGGAATTATAAGAAATAAAATGACTATTATAGAGGATAATGAGCTGAAGAACTAAGATATAAGAGAGTGAAATCCTAAAACATTCAACAGAGTGCAAAGAAATACATGAGTGAATGAAAATATGCTTGGTACATTTAAAATAATGGTACAGATATAGTTTAGTCAAATCTATAAAGTTTGTTTCCATTTTTAAATACAAATTATATTTTAATTACCTTCATTTTTTTTTTTTTTTGCCTTTTCTTTCAGACATACCACAGCCGCTTTTCTTTAAGGAGGAAAACTTTCTCTCTGACCAGCAGCTCTTTGACCATGACCGTCACTCTGCGTTGGAGTTGGGGTTTCCAAAAGTCAAAGAGGAACAGGAAGACTTCTGCTTGGCCCAGAAGGAGCAGCTTGTGTTGAAGCAGGAGACGGACACGTTCATGATCACCGTTCCTCATGATGAAGGTCACGATCACCTTCATGTGGCCCAAACTCTCAACAGGAACTCGGCAGAGGCAGAGTCGGTCGAGATCATATCGGATGACAGTGGTGCGAAACAACCGGAGAAGACGCATCCCAGAATCTGTAACGTCTACAATCCTATCCTGTTCAAAACTTCATGCAACTCTTTTGTCGATAGGAAGTGTGAGTATAAATGCAATACGTGTGGGAAAGTGTTTCAGTTTAAGTCCAGACTGATAAGACACTTCCGCATCCACACGGGCGTGAGGCCGTTCTGCTGTCACATCTGCGGCAAGAGGTTCAACCAGAAATCCATCCTGCAGGTCCACCAGCGGATCCACACGGGCGAGAGGCCTTTTTCCTGCGACATCTGCGGGAAACGCTTCAACCAGAAATCCATACTGAACGTTCACAAGAGGATCCACACGGGCGAGAGGCCGTATTCCTGCCAAGTGTGCGGCAAGAGGTTCAACCAGAAGTCCATACTGGACGGCCACGTCAGGACGCACACGGGCGAGAGGCCGTATTCCTGCAAGACATGCGGCAAAAGCTTCAAAAGTCAGTCCAGCCTGCTGGTTCACATGAAGATGCACACGGACAAGAAGACCTACTCCTGTGAAATGTGGGAGAGAGTTCAGCCTTAAACACACACACACACACACACACACACAGGTCAGCACATATAGCTTTAGCAAACCTGGTGGGAGCATTTTGATATCAAGTAAATAAGTAAAAAAAAATATATATATATAAATAGATAACTTTGCATGTAGTAGAAATCCTCCATGTTGGTAGTAGAGCAGACGTTCGTTGTGAGCATGCATGTTCAGGGCCTTTGCTGATTTCTCTCTGATTTTTTTTGTTTATATTTTTGCTTGATAATCTGCGTAGGCCTGAATCTTAAATTCTTAAATATTGCAAAAAGTATGATGTTACCACATTAGCATTGCTTGCAGTTTTCAATCTGCTGCAAAGAAAGAATTGCTGCTTCTGCGAAGTAGATACATAATTGCTACCCTGATGATATAAAATACTGCTTCTTAGTTCCAACTAACCTAAACGTTGTACGCTTTAGACAGAAATAGACTGAGATGTGGTTGCCATGGTTACTATTATGATAGGTAAGTGAGCTTATTGTCTTGCTACTTGTGTGTGCATTTTGTTGTGTGTAAGCTATATTTATACGGTATACCTATTTGCATATTATTCTTGTATGAAATAAGTATATTAAGGGAGGAGGTGGTACAACGTAACAGTGGTGTTATGTCTGATTTGGGGCTGGTGTCTAATCTTAAACTGGTTCTTCATGTCTTTGACCTTTTAGCGCCTTTTTGGAACTAATTGAACAGCAGTGAAACATTCTTATCTCTCGTTTTGGGTAAGGAGATCAACTCAAACAGACTGTTTGAAATGCCCAAAAGAATCATAGATCATGGGGCTGCACAGTGGCACAGTTGGTAGAGCTGTTGCCTTGCAGCAAGAAGGTTCTGGGTTCGATTCCCAGCTCTGGTCTTTCTGCGAGGAGCTTTGCATGCGTGGGTTTTCTCCGGGTACTCCGGTTTCCTCCCACAGTCCAAAAACATGACTGTTAAGTTAATCGGTCTAAATTGTCCCGTGTGCATGGTTGTGTGTCCTGTGTGTCCCTGTGTTGCCCTGCGACAGACTGGTGACCTGTCCAGGGTGACCCCACCTCTCGCCCAGAACGTTAGCTGGAGATGGGCACCAGCAACCCTCCCGACCCCACCAAGGGACAAAGGTGCAAAGAAAATGGATGGATGGATCATAGATCATATATAGAGCTTGAACATAAATGTTAAAACTTTAGCAGTAAAGTTTAACAAATTCCATGTAGTTCTTTTAAGTTACTCAGACAAAAACTGCATTTTCTTAATATTACACCTAAACACATTGTTGGTGTCTGCCTGGGGCCCAAGTGAAAGAGGTGGTCACAGTAACTTAACAATTGGGCCACATATTATTTAGTTAAAACATAATTATTTCTGAATGTCATATTTTTCCCTCTCCACTTTGTAAATGTACTCCAGGTAACGATTAGACTTTCCTAAAATTGTCTTTGACATTTTTCCATTGCAGCAAAAGATAAGTATTTTCTTTATTTTCTTTTCTTTCTTTTTTTTCTAGACTTTTTTCACATCTCTGCCAGAAGTGGAATTAATTGCCGTTTAGGGTAATCAGCTGTGATTTGTAACTAACTATGTATGTAGTAGAATGCATAAAAAGTTTTTGAAAAACAGAAATAACACCACTGAAACTTTTATTTTTGAGAGCCAGATAGCGCTGCCACTTTGCCCTCACACTGCATCAAAAAAAAGATTGGGGAAACTGCTAAAAGCACAGGTGTGGGGCTGCAGAGTAGGGCGAATGTGTGAAATAGAATTTGGGATTAGTTTTATTCTACTTCATTTTACTTTCATTGTCACCAGTCGAAGTGTAAAAACAGGCTTTTCTGCAGATCCGTCTTCAAATGGAGATGTATTCCGTGACAATAAGATAAAAAAATGTATCCAACGCTTTCCACATTTGATTTTTTTTTCCAATAGGAATGAACTCGGACCAAGTGCTTGTCTAACAAAAGAGTAGGTTTAGTGTAAATATCTTTCAAGATTTCCCTGCTTGTATGAGTGGATGTTTTCCTTGATCTATAATTCATTTAGTGTTTTTTTTCAGCATCTTCTTTCAAATCCTTTTTTTATTTAGAAGGCACAAAATACACAAACTGACATTATGTCTCGTTTGTGATAAGATTTTGTTGTCAAAACATGCATGAAATCATGGCAATATGATGTTTTTGAGGACCTTTTTTATTGTTTTATAAGCAGGACACTTTTGTTTGTGACATTCTAATCATGAGGGAAAGTGGAATTACTAATGTGGCGTTCCTGAGTTAATGCAGCTTACATGAATAGTACGTCATGCAGCTTTGGATGTGTCTTATAAAGGTGTATGGACTTTGTGTCACACAGAGTTCAAGACTGATGTGTCAAACAGCCGTGTGTTGAACTAATGAAGGAGGTGGGACTTTTGTAAAGTGCCAAAATAAAGAGAATGTAGGACGTTATAGGAACAAGGAAGATGAAACATTCATAGTTCAAAGGTTTCAAAGTCGAATAAAGCAAACTTACTGTGGTTATCTGTGTCTAGAAAAAGTGACATTATAATTTTGTGTCTGATCAAATTTCTTTTCATATAAACTTCATGTTTTTTCAATTGTGGAAGTCTTGATGTGTTTTTTTTATATTTTTTTTATATGTAATTTCAGTATTTGCACCAACAAATGTTTATTTCAATTATTTTGTTTGCAGCTTTGGGTGCAGTTCTGCATTTGAGTTTCATTTGTCACGCGTTGTCATTCAGATCATAATTTCTAAAATGACAGCTTACTATAATTAGATGTTACTACAAACCAAATGGACTAAAGTGTTAAAAGTGTATACCCTGGCTAGTGCCTGCATAAAACTTGAGGATGATTTGATTTTTTTTCTTTTCTTTTATATCATCTACCTTATAACTCATAATTATTGTCTTTACTGATTTACTCTCATCCCTGTACTATTTCACTTAGGCACAATGCCCAGGAACAATTGGCTAAAAATTGCTGCTACAGCAATATTACACTGGTAAATTTGTTGTACAGCTTTTTGGTGCAACTCGTGTTTTTAAAGTGCTTTATGAATAAATTGACATTTACTGCACGTTACTCTGAAT
>NW_006800031.1:1688611-1693167 GCF_000485575.1 Poecilia formosa
GGACTTTGACTGAGCCATTCAAACCCATAAATAGTCATAAACAACTCTGGTTATATGTTGAATGCTTACTTTTTCAGCATGGTGAATGTTTACCCTAATCTAAAGTCTAGCCTTTTTTGAAGTTTTCTTTCAGGATGAGACAGTATTTTAGCTAGTTTTCCTGTACATGCTAGAGAAATGAATCCTAAAGCAAGATGTGAAAATACTTTCTCTTTTCTCATTTCACATGAAAGATGGACAGTGAATACATATAGCGTAACTTTTTTCAATGTAAATTGATCTTTAAAACAATAAAATCATTAAATGAAAAGCTTCCATAGTAGAAAGTACTTGTGATATTTTTTCAGCATGTTTTCTTTATTTTAGATCTCTGTGTATTTATCTTTTCTTGATATATGACATCCTACTTTGTAATTTTATAGGTTAATTTTCAGTAATGTAATACAGTCAGACTCGCACTACCTTTTTATATGAAATATGAAGATAAACATTTTATTAAAAGTAACTTGGGGATTTAGGCAACAGTAAGTCAATATTACAAAAACAATAGTAATTCATTCTGAGATTCACCCATGACATTCTTCTTTCTTCACTGATTTCCAGTTGGTAAAACATAAACATCATAAAGGAACTGTTAAGACAGATAAGGTCATAGCCTCTTTAAAAAAGCAGTACATTTATAAAATAAAAAATAAAAAAAGAGTGGATGCTTTAATTTTAGAGCTGGAAACATCATGCAGCCATTAGAATATTCATTTTACAAAGTGCTAGTTTGGTGTCCTATAGTTTTGGTTAGCTAGGACTACCACCAAGCATTAACAGCTCAAAGAAACAAAACATTTTCCAACACAATTTTGTAAAAGGTTTTATGAAGTTTTATCTGGCCAACTGATTTTCATTCTTTGCTTAAAGGGAATTATTGTTGTTGTAATTAGCCTTCAGTATTTTACTGTATATTTTTCAAAAATATTAAACATTTACAGTTTTCCTTCATTTTTATGTGATTTTTTTGTCTTTTTAGAGATGAAGGCTCTTCTAAATCAGCAGGAGCACGGCAATAATTACGACATGTCCAGATTTCTACCTGATACTGTGCAGATTAAAGATGAGCATGAGGAAATAAGCATCACCCAAGAAAGACCGCAGCCTTTGCAGCCTCCACAACAGCCGCAGCCTTTGCAGCATCCACAACAGCCGCAGCCTTTGCAGCATCCACAACGGCCGCAGCCCTTGCAGCATCCACAACAGCCGCAGCCTTTGCAGCATCCACAACGGCCGCAGCCTTTGCAGCATCCACAACGGCCGCAGCCCTTGCAGCATCCACAACAGCCGCAGCCTTTGCAGCATCCACAACGGCCGCAACCCTTGCAGCAACAAGAAAGGCCACAGCCCTTGCAGCAACAAGAACGGCCGCAGCCTTTGCAGCAACAAGGACGGCCGCAGCCCTTGCAGCAACAAGAACGGCCACAACCTTTGCAGCATCAAGAACGGCCGCAGCCTTTGCAGCAACAAGGACGGCCGCAGCCTTTGCAGCATCAAGAACGGCTGCAGCCTTTGCAGCATCAAGAACGGCCGCAACCTTTGCAGCAACTAGAACGGCCGCAGCCTTTGCAACAACTANACCTCATGGTTCCCTGTTTTAACATATGACATACAGGCAAATTGTTCCAACCACTGGCTACTAAAATATTTTTTCACCACACACAGTGAGCAGGGAGGAAGGGGAAGTGGAAAAAAAAATCCCAACTCTTATTGTGAAAGAACCACAGCAAAGAGCTGCAGCTTGGGGTGGCCAGGTCTCCACACTAATCATTAGACATAATTTGCTGTCCAACTTGTTGTTTGGGGTTGATGCCAAAACATGCCTTTCCCATTCTTCCTAAAACTGCGAAATACAGAGGTTGAATTGAAGCAAAAAGAAAAACTATTTCCCAGCAGTGCAATTAGTCTTTTTGTGTGATAGTGAATATCACTCTGACTGCCTTCTTACTGACTGAATAGAATTGATTTTCTAGAAAACTTAAATTAGACATTGAGAGTTGAATTTGGTCCAGTTCATAGCTGTATCTTCAGAGAGGGTGCACAAAAATAAAAATATTTACAGCATAGTGCAGGAAGATATTGACTCAGTGTAATTAAAGTTTGACAAAAGGAATGAACTAAGACTTTTATTATTAAGTGTTATTACATTACGATTATCAGGTAATATTTGGGGCTGGGGGCATCAGTTATACCCAAGGTAACAAAGAAAAAAAAAATTACTGAAGAGCTACTTGCGTCATTAAAATTGTTATTCAGTTAATCAGTTAGTGCTGAGAGACACTTAAACGATTACTTAGATATCAGTTAAGATGTCTTTTTAAAATAAAATAATCGTTAAAAAACAAACTTTTTCGGGGTGAACAAGAAAAATGCAGGCAACCATTGTATTATAACTTCCATTCCTTAACGGCAGGTGGCGCTCCGAGCTCAAACATGTTTTTTTTTTCCTGTATCACCTAAAGTCCAACGCGGAAGTAAACAGTAGACTCCAACCAAGTTGGATCAACCGTTCGGGTTGCTGATTATTTTCTTATGTGAAGTGTATTTATGTCCGTTTTGACCATGTATCCAGTTCAAACTATGCGCAAGTTTGTCTGCGATCGCCTGACTGCGGCAGCTCAGGAGATCCTGGGAGCGTTTGAGAAGAGAGTAGAGGATTATGAAGCGGAGCTCGCTCGGCAGCGCAGGATGTTGGACATGGCGTTTTCCCCAGAGATAAAGTTACAGAGGGCAGGTTAGTCACCGGTTTCTTAACTAACGAGAGGAACTACGCTGTAAGAATTTTAGTGGCCATTAACCTGATGAGTACTCGGTCTGTTTTCTTAGGTTATATTTTTTGTGTGTGTAAGTTAACACCGGTTGCTCGTTAGACCCGTTTGACAGGTCTGACACGTCATGTGGTTTGGTAACCGTTTCAGAGAAAATTCTAGCTAATTATACATATATTTAGTGTGGCGCCTCCTGATAAAGTAAAGACATTTCAACATCAACATTGAATGACGCAATAACTAATTGTATATTAAATGCGGAAGTCAAGTGATGGGTGATGAATCCTCCTGCCATCATAGAGTAATGTTGCAGAGAATTTCTTGCGCACTTTATATCCCCAAATTGTTTTTAATTAAACTGCAAAGTTAATATTTTGTAAGTATTATATATCGAACAAATAGTCAATATTTATTTTTATTTTATTATTTTATCAATGACTATTAAATCTACCGTCAGGAATTTGGCGTGCGATGCAAACAATATTTAAAGACCTGTTCGAGTAAAAAGAGGCCATAAATCAGCATCGGGAAAGAAAATCTACTTGCATAGATTTTTTAATGGTATTTTATTTTATTTTATTTTATTAGTTACTTTTGCATGTATACTGCCTTTCATAAGTCCTTACATCCCTTGACAGGACTTAGTACAAAGTAATAAGTGTGAAATAAAAGCAATGTGGTTCTCAATTCTGATTTTAATTTTTTAATTTGTGAGAATCCCATCAACATTTGTAGCACCGAGAAAGCAATATTTGTAAGTGTTTATTGTGGCCTAAATAGACTTTTGTCCCTCTCCCTGCACCATACATGATGATTTCCCAGAAACATCTGGGTATAAAATGATGTTAATTAAAATCTGAAAAGTGCAGCATGCAATGAATTCAGCTCCTCTAAGTCAATACTTTATACAACCACCTTTACCGCTGTTAGAGATACAGTTTTTTTTCTTGTGTCGTTTTTGTCCATTGTTCTTTTTAAAATATCATTAGCTCAGTTAGGTTGGATGGAAAACATCTGGAAATGGCAAGAGTCATGCCACAGATTCTCTGTTAGATTTTAGTCGGGACTTTGACTGAGCCATTCAAACCCATAAATAGTTATAAACAACTCTGGTTATATGTTGAATGCTTACTTTTTCAGCATGGTGAATGTTTACCCTAATCTAAAGTCTAGCCTCTTTGAAGTTTTCTTTCAGGATGAGACAGTATTTTAGCCAGTTTTCCTGTACATGCTAGAGAAATGAATCCTAAAGCAAGATGTGAAAATACTTTCTCTTTTCTCATTTCACATGAAAGATGGACAGTGAATACATATAGCGTAACTTTTTTCAATGTAAATTGATCTTTAAAACAATAAAATCATTAAATGAAAAGCTTCCATAGTAGAAAGTACTTGTGATATTTTTTCAGCATGTTTTCTTTATTTTAGATCTCTGTGTATTTATCTTTTCTTGATATATGACATCCTACTTTGTAATTTTATAGGTTAATTTTCAGTAATGTAATACAGTCAGACTCACACTACCTTTTTATATGAAATATGAAGATAAACATTTTATTAAAAGTAACTTGGGGATTTAGGCAACAGTAAGTCAATATTACAATAAACAATTAATTCTGAGATTCACCCATGACATTCTTCTTTCTTCACTGATTTCCAGTTGGTAAAACATAAACATTAGAGATGTGCCGATCAGGTTTTTTCCTCCCGATACCGATACCGATCCCCCATGAGGGCCGATCACCG
>NW_006800031.1:1694921-1750518 GCF_000485575.1 Poecilia formosa
CCGCATCCTTTGCAGCAACTAGAACGTCCGCATCCTTTGCAGCAACTAGAACGTCCGCATCCTTTGCAGCAACTGGAACGGCCACAGCCTTTGCAGCAACAAGTACGCCCGCAGCCTTTGCAGCAACTGGAACGGCCACAGCCTTTGCAGCAACTAGAACGGCCGCAGCCTTTGCAGCAACAAGTACACCCGCAGCCTTTGCAGCAACAAGTACACCCACAGACTTTGCAGCAACAAGTACACCCGCAGCCTTTGCAGCAACTAGAACAGCCGCAGCCTTTGCAGCAACTAGAACGGCCGCAGCCTTTGCAGCAACAAGTACACCCGCAGCCTTTGCAGCAACAAGTACACCCGCAGCCTTTGCAGCAACAAGTACACCCGCAGCCTTTGCAGCAACAAGAACGGCCGCAGCCTTTGCAGCAACAAGAACAGCCGCAGCCTTTGCAGCAGCAAGAACGACTGCAGCTTTCAGAACTGCGAGAAGTCCCAGCCTCCACACCGACTCCACCTTCTTGTCCGAATACCACAAGTGGTCAGTCCCAGCCATTAGGTCCTGAAAAAGAGAGTGGAGCAAATGCAAGTCTTGCGTCTAAGAGCTTAAACAGAGTCGTAGAGTCTGGATGGAAGGAGGGGACACCGTCAGTGAATGAGCAACATCTTTCTCAAACTTCAGGTGGAGCCGAAATCCAACATGACAATAGAGGGGCATCACCAACCGGACCTGCAGCGCCAACGTCAGCTGAAAGGAGCCCAGCATTAGCTACAAACTCAGAGGAAGCATTTGATGATGCATTTTTAGATGCAAATTATGAAGACATCTTGAATGAAATTGATGACAGTACCTTTGCACTCTCCAATATGAGTCCTGAACAGTCATTAAATATGAGCTTTGATGATTTAAATGAAACGTCAACCAGCATTACAGAACAGACACAGTTGGGGAAAGATCATGTTGGAAGCTCAGTGTCGATAGGCAGCACTGACCTAACACAAAACAGTAATACTGAGTTCACAACACCAGCTTCAAGCAACGGGGCCGCACCAACAAGGATGTGTACAGGTTACAATAACAGCTCAGCACCGGGAAGAAACTGTGAACTAGAAGCAAGTAAGATTCAAGATGAAAGTCAAATTTTAACTACAAGTGTTGAGCCAAGTCAACCTGAGGTGAATCAAGGTTGGAGGCCAGAGTCTTCCATCCTAACTGTGCTAACACCAGTTGATGAATATCAAAATGAGACACGAGTCCCAACTGAGATGGCAGAAGATCAAGGCAGTCGAGCCTTTAGTACAAGCAACCAAGATAAGAGCACATTAACCAAATCTGCTGAGCTGACACCAAGCGAGAAAATTCGAGAAGGAGGAGTAGTAGCAATGGAAAATATTGATCAAACATCACAGAATGAAAACCGTGATATGAGTGCACCGTCAGCCAAAAGTACAGAGCAAACATCAAGCCAGGGTGGTATCAAAGAGGCTGTGACATCGACTGATAGAACAGAACACACCTCAAAGAAAAATCATAAACAAGAGAGGACGCCTTTGCGTGGAAGTACACATCCGCCATCAAAAACAAAGTCAAAAGATGGGAGAACACCGTCTTCAAAAAGATCGCTCAAGAAACCCAGACAAGAAAGCGCAAGATCAACTACAGATAAAAGTCTCAGCGAGAAGACTGCCACCAATCAACACACAGATTATAACATAAAACCTCAAGAGGAGGAAGAAACTTCCAACCTAATTTCAAATTCTTCACAAAATGATGAACATGCCGGCAACAAAGCGTCTTCTACTGGAGATATTGAGGTGACACAGAGTGACCACAGTCAGGAAACAGAAATAATGCCAAGTAAAACATCAAGTGATAGGAAAAAGGCAGCCCCACATTCTAAATCCAAAGATAAATCAAGAAATCAAAACAAGGAAGCAGCTAATGTTGGAAAATCTCACAATGAAGATGCACAAAGCATGGAAGCAACATCGACCAAGAGGCTAAGAGATGGTCAGGGTTCTGAGTCGCCACAAAAAAGGATGCATAGAAGCGAAGGTTCCACATCAACTAGAAGCAAAGAAGTCAAAAAGTATGACACACGCAGCAAAGAAAGCACAACATCAAATCAAGATCCCGACCCACCTCTGTCCAATACCGACGACAGCGAATCAAGCGAAGCAGAAGAGAAGGTGGAAAACCCCTACAAGTGCGATAGATGTGGCAAAGTAATGTCCAACTTCAAGAACTACAAATTCCACATGAAGACTCACACAGTCGCAAAGACTTTCAAGTGCGACACTTGTGGGAAAATGTTTAGAGAGAGCTGGGACCTGAACAAGCATTTGGTCATCCACTCCGCTGAGAAGCCTTACAAATGTGACGTCTGCGGAAACGGTTTCAACCGCCGCTACAACCTGGACCTGCACCTTCGGGTCCACACGGGGGAAAAGCCGTACATTTGCAACACGTGCGGAAAGACATTCAGCTCGTGTGTCAATATGAAGAAGCACATGAGGATTCACACGGGCGAGAAGCCCTACACGTGCAAAGAGTGTGGCAAAGAGTTTGCCGACTCTTCCGCCTTCAAAAACCACCTGCGGGTGCACACGGGGGAGAAGCCCTTCAAGTGTTCCTACTGCAAGAAGAAGTTCGCCACCAGGACAACTTTGAAGAGACATATCAGGACGCACACGGGCGAGAAGCCGTACGAGTGCACGGTTTGCGGTCGAAACTTCGGCCACAGAACCGACCTGAAGGGCCACATGAGGATGCACACAGGCGAGAAGCCTTATAAATGTACTACTTGTGGAGAGGACTTCTCCACCTGGTCAAAACTGAACAAACACAAGCGGATCCACTCAGGTGAAGCACAAGACTCCACTGAATAACATGTTAAATGTATTGAAGGTATCTAAATAGCAAGTGAGGAAATTTGAGAAGTCACTAGATGTCAAGAGGCTATAGCTTAGTTTTGAATTAAATTTTTTAACATTTCAGGTATAACATCAATTTTCTGCACACTCTGGAAAAAAACTGTCTAAACCTTGTTTCCATCTTCCTCCTTTCTTTTCCTTTCCCTATTTTTTCTTTTTTTGTTCCTCTGTTTGTTTTTCATTTCCTTCTTGCCTTCCTTCCTTAATTCTTTTATTCTATGTCTGTCATTCATTCTATCCTTAATTTATTTGCTTCCTTTATTGTTTGAACTTTCCTTTCATGTGTCTCTCCTTCCTTTCATGAATGTTTACTTTCTTTTGTGTGCCTCGTATTTTTCTCCCTTCCTTTCCTCCTGTCTTCCTCTCTTGTTCTTCTCCTTATTTTCTTCCTTTCTTACTATTTCCTATTTTTCCAGGCTCCATATTTAAACTTTAAAGCCTGCTGCCTGCCTGTAGAAAAATCTGCTGTTTGTTCATAATGAACTTTTAAAATGTTAAAATTTGAAATTAACATAAGATTTTGAGAATTCTGAGAATTTAAGTTTAGACATTTTTACATGGAAAATGTTCAGAAATCCTGTAAAAAATTGCAAACATCATCAGCTATGGTTTTTCTGAAAAAATGTCACAGAATTCTTTGCTGCTGAAAATGACAACAAAATGGAAGAAAAAAGATTGTAATGGGTTGCTAATATCTCAGGTGCTGGTGTAATAATGGTTGTATTTTTTTTAAAGTTGTTTCCTCTAACTTTTTGCCAGGTTGCTAAGGACTTAAGAACTATTCTGCCGAGACATGGACCATTATAACATGCTGACAGCAAAATAAAGTATGATTAATGATTAAAGATGCTGAGGTAATAGGTACTTCTTAAGACATAAATTCAAATTCAAATATACTTTATTGATCCCAACAGGAAATTAAATGTTGTTGTAGCTCATTAGTTCAGATTGACTTGATGGTATAAGGACCCATACGCAAAAGGTTCAAATAAAAATGCACATCATCATTTTTCATTTAAGCAACGTTTATTCCTTTTGCTGCGTAAATACTTTAACATATTGAGGTACATTTTAAATCTCAATTTCCGACTGCTTGCTCCAGAGAACATTATCCTTTTTTTGCTGTTCTGCTCTTTTTATGGTAGAACAACTAGAATTTAGTTAGTCAGATTATCTACTCTGACTAGCATGACGTCTGCTGCTTGACTGATTATCACCTTACTAATAGCGCAAGTTTCCACACCATGAATATGTTTCTCATGACTTGATATATTTCCAAACAGCCATATTTGTCTTTCATGTAGTAGTGACGCGTTCATAGAGTTGCAGAGTTGCATTGTTCCATGCTCCACACAGCCTCTGACACGCTCTCTGATATGACAGAACATGTTAATGATGTTATTTTTTGAGGTTTTTTTTATATCTTAATTCTTTAAACTTTGGTATACTTTGTTTGAAGCGACCAGGCCGATGCCTTAGGCTGAATGTGCCTGGCTTTCCTCAGCACTCCTGGTGAGATCATGACATCAGTGATTTTTCTTTTTGTTTTATTTAAAAAAAAAAAAAACATTCATAACGGTTCAGGGTTTCATTCTGTCCCTGCTGACGTTGGGCACTTTGCTGTTAAAATCCAACCAGGAATGTGAGGATGTGTTTGTTTTGTCATCCCAAAGGATTTTAATTTCGTGTGCTGCCTTTACTTGATTGTTGTTTTTCTTTGCTGGTTTTTATGCATGCTGTTTTATTGTTTAATAGCAGTTAAGATACAGCTTCATCACTGGCTGGTGACATGTTGCCATCTCAAAACCCATTCAGTTTCCATCATGTGACCATATTTAGCAATGAAGTTGTTTTGTTTAATTTTCGTATGTGTGACTTACCAAAGATCTCAGCTCTCTCTTTGTCATTTATTGTTGTGTGGAAAAGAATGTTTGAATAAACAACTGGAAACTTAGACACCTAATACAAGAGAAATAGTTTTGAAAATTGTAGCAGTCAGTTTTATTTTGTGTGCTTTTGAATTCCTGTGTGAAATGTGAGAATACACAGAAATTATTGTCTTAGAAAGCTGTCTATTTTCAGATGTTGCTTTATTCAAGTTAGAATATTAAAATATTTTTTGATAATCTATCTTGTAGTTATTTTTTTTTGTAAACAAACAGTTCTGTAATCCTGCCTTGTATGCTCCAGTATGGCTTTGTGTGAAAGCAACCTAAGTTCTCATGATATTATAAATTAATACCACTACTTATCCAGCAACATGATCAAACTTTAACGACCTGCTCTTTGTGGTTAGCTCTTTCTGTAGCAGCATTATTCATTTCTTTATATAGCCAAAATAGATTTAAAAAAAAAATTATGAGGTGCATAATGCTAAGATCTGAGTTAACACAAGAAGTGTTAACATCTTGGTACAATCGGTTACATATCCTTTTATGAGTATTTTGTACCGAGTCTGAAACAACCTTCCTCATGTGATCATTTTTTTCACACCTCTGGTAGAATGGAAAAAAAAGAAATTAGTCAGTGTTCTTTTTTTAATGTGTTGCTGAAGTTTGAGGAAGTTGATGAGAGAAAAGCTAGCATATCAGTACAGGAAGTTGAGCGCAAACTGGGTGACTGTCATCACAGATAACATCAGATGTGGTTCAAGACCCTAACTTAAAAAAACATATATATATAAAATGTCAACTTACCCTTACCTTATCAAGATTATCCTTCTAACATAATTTTTTGCTTGCATTATAATGTAAGCATTCATTGAAATCCAATTGAATGAGTTCTGACATAATAAGTAAAATTAAATTAATTAAATATTTGATAAAATGATAAAAGTACAACAAAGCACACTTTTGGAAACAGATCTGTTCATTAAATGTGCTGTTCTCTGCAACACGTTTTTTTTAAGCAGGAACCATCTGTAGCACAGGATGCATCAGTCATGGACCCCTTCTGCCCTCGTGTGGTTCAATATTAATTTGCACCCTTTGCACCCATTTTCTTTAAAAGTAAATTTGTTAGCAAGAGCAAACTTGATTTTGACAGCAAACGGCATCTGAGAATCTGATTAAACCAATAGAGGCAAGTTGAAACCTCTAAAAAAGTTAAACACGAGTTGCTGGGGTGTTCTATTAAATTAAAAAAAAATACTCTATTAATAAAAAAGTAAAATTAAATGTTGCTATGATGTATTTCACCTAAGCTTCTGTAAACATTTGATAGCACTGGGCAGGAAGGATCTCCTGTAGCAGTCAGTATTACAACATATTTGATGATGCCCCTGATTGAAACTGCTCTTGTATGGCACTCTCAAAAAGAGAATACTCAGGATTGTCAGTGATGATCTAAATTTTATAAAGAATCATTTGCACAATCATCACCAGATGCTCCAGAACAGAATCAACCTTCTTTCTCAACTTGTTGAATCTTCCTAAGTGACTTCCTGTGATGCAGCCTTAAGATCTTGCGACAAAGACTGAAGGATTGAAGCTAAGTACGTCCTCATATTCCAGTCCATGTCTATGTTCCAGCCCCTTCATCACTATTGCGTCTCCAGTCCAGTCTATTTTCCAGGTAAACACTCTCCTTGTTTTCTCTAATGGTGAAAATAGTGCTGGACAAATTGCTGCTTCTCTTCAAATCAATCTCATCTGATTTGTTATTGTGGCACTATGAAAGAGAACAATGCATGAAAATAGTTGCTCCCCCATTTAATTTTTTTATGCTAAAGGTTACTTGCAGCAAGAAACTAGCGTTAGAATCTGTTATATCTAACAACGTATGAATTTCGCCATCAGAGGGCGCTCAGCGCCATATGCAACGGCGGTTGACCCTCTGGCGGGCTGAGAAAACGGCTTACAGCAGATATTAGGAGCAGCTAACATAACCGCTGTACTTTCTGTTCACAGGTAAGCTGAGTCATAAATAATATTTATAGATTATAACGCTAGTAGCCTCTGATAAGTACCGTCTGGCAGAAAAAAGGTGCTTCAACAGAATTGAACTGCCGAGCCGAATGTGAAGCCGGAGTTAGCACCAGGCTAAAGTAATTATGCTAATGACTCGCGCTGGGCTGTAATAGGGCCGCAAAATATTTTCTAAATGTATGTATTTTATTTGAGTTCAGTTAATGAACGTTATGTTAGGGTAGATGTACAGTGACGTCAGTAGTCGGCGTGTCTGTTTACTGTTGTGCCGCTCTTTGATTATTGTGTTTAGCGGTTGACCTCTGGCAGGCTGAAGAAGTCCGCCATTGCTGAGAAAACGGCTTACAGCAGATATTAGGAGCAGCTACTATAATCGCTGTGCTTTCTGTTCGTTTTCCTTGTCCTTATCTGATAGAACTGACAACTGCAGAGCCATCCAAGTATTTCAGATGACAGATCTTGTTCTTGATGTTTGATGTGAGTGGTGAGAGTGCAGTTCACTGTGATGCAATGTGGTATAAAATATATTTTTTTGATACTTGTGGTTAAACTTTTCCAGTAAGTGCATGTGTGAGTGACACATGTTTTGGCGCTGGAAAAAAGATGAATGGATGTTGCAAAGCACTATATTTGTGTTATGGCTGTTGAGCACACTTCCAAGTCAGTGTAGAGAGACTGTGATTGGATCTTTGTCACAAAGTATTTCACTGTAGTATTTAGGGTACTGTGTATACAAAGTGATACAAACTGATAAGGGGGGTGAGAGGGTGTATGGAAGAAGTAGCTCAGACTGCTCAGCTGTCTGTGTGTGAGACCACCCACCTTCCTCTCTCCTTATATTTATCAGGCTGTGCTGTGCTGCAGGGCGTCCAGAGCAGCAGTGGGTTCTTTGTCAGATTAGACTACAAGCAGCTCGCAGGTGGGTTCATGAATCACCTACATTGTGTTTGTGCAGCTGGCTGCATACTTTCACTCCGAGTACAACCATCATATCAATTTCCAGCAGGCAAATATTTGGAATCACCTTGAATGCCCATAACCCTGTAGATTAGAGATGAGGCTGATGGAGAAGATGTGTGAGTGGTTTAGAGACGATCGAAGATCTTGTGTGAGAATAAGAAGAAACCCAGCGCCTTGGAAAATTCTTTGTACCTCTTGGACTTGTTCAGATTTTTCCAATTGAAAACCAAAAGGGGTACAAGGCAAATAATGGTGCTGTGATTTAGAAGACAAATCAAACATGTTTATTATTTTTTTAATAATACAAAGAGAGAACTGTAACACGCATTTGTATTCAGTCACCCTAAATCAACATTTTGCTGAGCCACTTTTCTCTGCAGTCTTAGCTGACCTTGTGCATATGTGTCCAGCATGTGTTAACAGCTATTATCTAGCTAGGCTCAAATTACATTAATTTTCCCATTTTCTCAGAACAAATATCCCGTCTCTTCTGAAGAAAAGCCGCCCCACAGCATTATGCTGCCACCACCGGATTTCACAGAGAGGTTGACTTTTTTCAGGAATATAAGGGGTCATGTTAACCAAATATTTTCCATATTTGACTTCAGAAAAATCTGAAGATCATTTGTCATCTTGACAGATTACAAACAACTGACCACTTGGTGCAGACGTGCAGACATTTTCAAAATGCACATAGTACAGTGTGGAGGTAACTAAATCAATCAAAAACCCATACATTTCCATCAGAGCACCATCTCTGACCTTCTTGCCGTACTCAAGCCGTCTCGCTATTCGGAAGCTGCCAGCATGTCGAAGAGTTGTGGAAGCTTTTGAGCGCGTCTGTGACCACTACAGGTCACAGACTGGTGCAGCTGAACCACTGGTGCAGAAGAAGCGTATCCTGCGGGATTTCCTCCCACTGAAGTGAGTTTTTGCAGGATCAGGAAACCTCTCATTCAGAGAATTTTGTCTAAACTTTGGCTGAAATGGTGCTTGTAATTCCAGTCTCCAATGTGGCAGCAGAGCACTGATTCAGCCTCCAGACCAGTAACAAAATCCCCAGACATCAGTCACCTGTATGAGCTAAAAGTCCAAAATTTGTTGAAAATAGCTTCTGCAGCAACCTAACATTTGATTATGCATAAGTAAATGCACAATTGATGTCCATGTGGACCAGGAAGACGTTGTGAGCAGGTGAATCGCTTATAATTGAAGTGTAGTCATTTAATATCATTGCTTATATGTAGTTACATGAGGCCACAGTCAGTGGTTTTTGTCACTGCTGAGAAAATATGCGTTCATCTGCTTGCTGTGAGAATGCAGATTCTCTGTTCAGCTTGTTCAGGCTGAATATTAACTGAGCTGAATGACAATTAAATGCAGTTGAATTACAGGTAAAAGTAGATAGTGGCTGGATATGTTTTGACCCCGTCACTCAACAAAGAAGTCTAGCACAGCCTAAGCCTCTAACTGGATGATCCTTCTGCTTCATGAAGCAACTATTTCCAGTTTATGATGAATCTTGCAAACAACGGCAAACTCTTCCCATTTGCGACAAGATTTTACCGTTAAAAATGAAACCCTAAAGCAGGAATCCTTTGTAACATTCAAAGAAAACGACTGATCTATGTTCAGGATAAGGCAATAGATACTGAGGAGTTCTGGAACTCTTTCATTTCTCACATCCTTCTTTGTTGTTTCTATATGAATGTTACATATGTAAGCCGCTGCCCACACGGTCTTTCTACAACATGATTCTCAGTAAAGATCTTTTTTTTTTCTTTAACACCATGGAAATTAGATTATATTGTGGTGAGCATTGCAAGCTGAGCTGCTCCCTCATTCTGATGCCAGCAGCAGCTTTACCCCCCCTTTTTTTAACAATACACCACACACATCCTGTCCCTCAAAAACACACACACTTATTGTGGTATTGGAAGTTAATATAAAGGGAGAGCACTTTAATAGAAATTTCCCCTCATATATGTATATATATATTATACTTTCCCACAAGCTTATTCATCCAAACTGGAGAAATAAAAAGATAAAAGCAATATATTTAACCAAATTACATAAAAAGCTTAAGTGGATTTGTGATGTAACCCCAAGCTCAAAAGCTTGGTCTGTGAAACCCATCATGGTTTTCACAAGCTTTTCCCAATGATTAGCATTGGCTGGAACGTTGGCACGTTCTCCAAATCAAAACCACATTCCTTCTGGCTCGACGCGCTTGTGCTCTCTCATGGAGTGTCTCTGTTACCAACCCAGCCATTTATAAACGTTTATGCCACCACAGTGGCTTAATCAAAGGCTTTCAAAAGAAGAACAAATTAACAGAAAGGTATTGAGCTTTTCTTAGGGACCTAATTTTGAAAACCACAGTATTCATGAAGCAGTGGTGTACAGTTTTGTTTTTATAGCTGTATAAACTATGAAGTTACCTTGTAATTTCATGGCTACGAACATACCAATTTTGGTACACCAGTTTTGTTTGGGCTTTGTTTGTTTGCGTTTTTGTCAGCGAAGTTACATATTTTCTAAAACTGAGCTTTAATTTTTGCAGATGTGGGATTTTTTTTTTGTAAATGTTACAGATGTGTGGCAGGTGCATCGTGTCCGCCGACGTTGGGAAGTCATGCGCCTCAAACCTTTGGTCAGAATTTGTTGGCTGCAGCTGAAGTTAATGCTGTACTGTACCACTGCATCTGGTACAGTATAAGTGCAAGTTCTGATGTTTTTAATGGGACATTTTATTGTCTTTTTTTCCTCTTTCTGCTAGATTAGGGTTACCACTACTGTTTAAATATTAACACAATTTTGCAGCATCTCATCAAAAGTTATTAATCTGACATCAACAGTCAAAAATGTAATAAATTAAATGAATGACTAAAAATAACAACTCATTATTATTATTATTGTTGTTGTTGTTATTATTGTTGTTGTTATGTTACTAGAGTAAAAATATCTCACATGTGTGAAGTGTGAAACTCCTGATCAAATTCTACTCATCTGGGTCAGATGGATGATTCCCACACAGAGGGTTGTTCCAAGGATCTCAAACAGAGCTGTTTCTGATTTGTTGTCTAAAACAAAAACTGGTTTTGTTTTGTATGAAATTGACTGACAGAAAGCTCCTGAATTGCTCAGAACAAATCTAAAGCACGTTGATTGAATATTTGAGGACCCAATGCTGAAAAACCAGTGCTGTTTAACCACTGTCGGCCAGAAAGTGAGCCGACTGAAATAACTCCAACTCTGATGAGGAGCGGACAAATACTCAGACAGAATTATTGTTTGTTAATGGCTACAAAAAGAATGTGCAACTTGCTATGGGACATTTGACCAGGTTTTACTGTATGCATAAATTTGATTCCAGCAAATATACTTTTGACCCCTATGAAGACTAGCAAAATACCACAACAAAATTAAACTTGTGCACTTCACTCTTACCATTAAAATGGAATTAAAGTTATATTTAAAACACCTAACAAAAAAAGAAACCCTTTAGACAACTCTTTTAACAATGTTAATGTTATATTTATCTTAACTTCTTATACATACTATTCATGCCCAATAGAGAACAAAATTTTCAAATCTATATTACCGTCGCATTTTCTGCAAGTGATGACTACAGAGAGCTGAGTTTACCAGCAGGGGGCACCAGTACACTAGTTGATTAGGATATTATACCTCATTTCAGGTTTCAGAGGTAGTTCCTGAAAACAAATTCTAACAGTATCAGTAGATTCTCAGATTAAGTTAACATGTTTAAATTAGATGCATAACTGGAAAACAAACAAAACATTTCTCTGTGCAGTGTTTCTGCAGATGTTATAATTAAATACATCATTTCTATAATGATTCAAAAAGGTGTTATACTAGGAATTTCTTTGAGTCATCCCTGCCTCTCAGGTTTATATTTTCTCTGTTAGATTGTGTCAAAGCAGCTGTGGAGAAGAAAAGGTGAGTTAAAAAGCTTGTAAATATCTCTGAGCTCACTAAAGTGTTGCCTTGCTGACCAAGTGACTCAACATCAAAGACCATCCCTGTCTTCAAGACTAGTTTGGCCAGCTGTTTTAAGAGAGGGTATTTGAAGGTGTGTGTGTGTGTGTGTGTGTGTGTGTATGTGTGTGTGTGTGTGTGTGTGTGTGTGTGTGTTTCAGAGAGGGCTAGTTGGTTTATCTTTGGATTAATTAGTGGGCCACCAACCAGGAAAAATGACTCTTGGTTGAAGTTTTATGTGTGTTTGGGGGGTTGGAAACCAAATGAAGTCAATGTCACTTTATGCTTCTGTTTCCTGATTTGATCTTCCTGTTAAAAAAAAAAAAACATATTCTGGCTTACAACATTAATTCATGCTACATTTGGCAATTGGTTATTCAGGAATAGCATTTTTTTGTAGAATTGTTTTTGATTCCCAAGTTATTTTATTTTTTTTTTATATTTTCCACTTAAAAGCAAGCAACTTAATTCTTCAAACAAAAATTACATTTTATTTGGTGTTAAAAGTAACAGAGAAAAGCTATGGTTTGATTTTTCTATTTCTCTCACAGAAATAGGGCTTGGGATTTTGCAGGAAATAAAAGGAGGTGCCAGGTATAAAGGCTAGAAATAGATGGCGCCTTGTTTACCGCTCTGTTCCCAGCTGGGTACTGTTGCATCCCATGTGTCTTGGAAGTTGGAGTTCGGATCTGGGAATGATGTCACTCATGAGTTGAGCTTGATCTCATAGCAAGTCAGAAAAGCTGTAGAATATGATTATTACTCTTGTGCTAAAACCTAGTTGTAACACGAGTCAATAACAATACATTTCTCTCACAGAGGTAGAGGCTATCTACCATTACCTACCCCACTTCTCTAATGAGGTACAAATGATCAGAAGTGCTGAGAAATGATTCACTCCTGAAACTTTTAATAAATGTTTTTGTAAAGATGTTGGTTGTTGAATTTCGGCTCTAGATGTGCATGCTCTTTGTTCTCAGAACTCAGAATTTCTTGTATTCCAGTAAGGAATACAAGAACACCTTCCCCACTACCTCCCACCTGAAGGTGGGGTACAGTCTGGCAGAGTCAGAGGTTTTCACTCAGGCTAGAGTTCATCATCCAATATGCCTTCCAGGTATATAGAACATAGTGCAAGTTTCAGGCACCTATTCATTAGCTTTTTGATATGTATCTAATGAAATCAATGAGACAACTTGTTCTATGCAAAACTAAAATAAGTAGTTTTCCAATTGAATTGCTAATAGTTGAAATCTAAACAAATGGCATAGGCCACTAGTTTGATGATGAGGCCTTTTAGATAAAATTAGATGAAAGTGATATATTAACAAAGATGTTGGATATCACATAAGTCTTATTGAGTTCTGAACCATATTTTTTTAAGTGTAGTATATTTTTATGAGTATTTCTTTGGAAAATGTAATGATACTAATTGAAGATTGTGAAAATCTGAAAAGGATAAAATGAGGAAAAATGTTTTGATAATGAGACCTCTGGAACTGAATACATTTTCAGTAGTGTCTGGAAAAAAATTCGTATTTATAAAGCTCAAATAATTCTTTGTCCCCAGATGACTTATGCAGAAAGTCTGTTCTTTAAAAGTAATGACAAGAATCCAGTCATGGATGAGTAACTGGTAATACGATATGCCACAGTTCTGAAAACCCTTGGAGGGTTGAAAAGCACTATTTAAGCTTGATATCATTTCATTTTAAAAACTTTTTTAGGTTTTTAGGTTAAAGACCCTTAAATGAAATGCCAGACATAATACTGCAATCATCACAGTAAACTCTGCGTTAAGCATTGAGTAACACAGTCAGTGATGGTTCTCGCATTAACGGTGTCCTGGTTGAGCCCCTCCTGCTGCTCTCTTCACAACCAGTTAAAATGGGAACATACGATTCTGGGTCCAGATACAGTGCATTACTGTCCTGCACAAATCACATAACCACTTTTTATTCTCACCAAGGTGTTGCTCCACACGAAGGATGTCAAATCTTTAGTGTGTGTGCATGAAGAAAAGCAATAGAAAACTTGTATAGGGCACAATACTTTCCTGGAGAGCAAAAAAAAAGCCACTTAATGCAACACTTCCCTTCCCCTACCTGTTGCTGTAGTGCTCAGCAGGCTGAAAGAAGATTTCTGCACTCTACCCTTTACTTATAAAAATAAGAAATTTTGGTGTTAGTGATTATTTTTACTTACAAAAAAAACCAACACACACACACTAAAAAGGCAGACATTGTGTGGAAACTGAAGAATTAGGTAATGCTTTGAAACTGAAGTTGCCAAGAGAAAATACTAATTGGTAAACCTAATTAACCCATTAACTCAAGCTGAATGGAAAAATAGTGTAATAACCCTAACCACGAGCTACTACTTGATTTAGCATAATTTTCATTTAATAAAATAATTTGTTTCATTTAATGAAACCATTTAAATAATGTTATGGTCATAACTGTATGACCCAGTTTTGTTTTTACTTTAGGTTAAAATACTGTGAAACTCTCTCCATGTGAAGTAGTTGTTGTTGTGAGAGTAGTTAAGGCTGAAAATGTGCTGTGCAACCTGCCTGTGTGTATGTTTCCCATTCTGTGAGGAATCTGAATAACAGACAAATAAAACTAATGTTTAGCATAAGTCTTTTACCCTCCAACTCTTTTTTTCCACTCTCTTTGCGTCCTCTTCCCCCCTCTTCCCATCTCATGTGTTGGTTGTCTTTCCGTGTCAGAGACTAAGCAAACACAGGCGTGTGTGAGCGGCCTTGTAACTTCCCGTTCCTGAGAGAGCGGGGAGCTCTGGGACGAGCGCAGCTGTCCCTTCATTTGTCGGCCATGTTCAGCATTCTCCAGATATCTTTGAGGGGGCTCTTGGGCTTTTTCTGTGTTCTGGTTTGACCTTTTGCCTTTCCAAAACCCTTCATGGAAGTTACGCAACAGAAAAGCATATAAGATGCATGTGGTTTAAAATCTTTATTTTCTTTCAAGTTAGTTGTCATTCTGTTGTTGGAAAGCAGGAGAGCTGAAGGTAAGCTCTGCACGAAGAGAGAAAGTTAAGGAACCTGTTCAGGCCAGTCTCATTGCTAAAACAGATATCACCATGATGCCAGCATGTGTTTTCTTCAGCTGGGAAAAAAAAAAGACGCTTAGACTCCCCCGTCCTCCCCCTGTCCTGCTAGCAGTTCCCTTGACCTCCCGATTCCACTCCTTCACCTTCCAGGCATTAATCATCAGACATGCACACATCTCTATCCACTCCTTCTTCTCCCTTTCTTGGTTTCCTGCTCTCACTTTATCGTTCACTACCTCATCAAGCTGAAATCAGGGACTATCTGCTTTCTCTTTTTCTGCCTTTGCCAATCTCATCCGTTTCTGAATGCATCTGGAAAACATGATCCATGGAAGCAACAGAAGAGTAATGGGAGAAATGTGTAGGCGATTGTTGTGTGCCTGTTGTGCGGGGGCGGCCTCACACATCTGCTCATGTGCACATGCGACTGGATGACAAAGGCAACTGTATGTCATTGTCAAAGTAATCTCTCCTGAGAATGTTTTCCTTTCGGCTTTTGGTTCTGTATCCGCTGTTCTCCGGCACTCACTAAAACCACTGATGCTTCAGTTGCTAAGTTATCAAACGACTGCTGAAATCTGTAAGTGCATCAGTCCATCAAAAATATTAAGAACAAATGTCCTCTTTTAATAGCTGGCAGACACGCCTGACTGTTTCAGATATAGATCAGTAATGGTCACATATTTGATCCCCAGACTGTACATTAGTCAGTCTTTGTGACACATTCATAGACAGGGCTCTTTTTTTGCAGCAGTGTTGACTTAATGGCAAATTTTTTGCTTGATTATGATTGCCTACTTTTTCTTGAGTATAACCATTAATGTGTTCTGTTGCGGTTCCAACATCAATCATGAAGGACCTGTTGCTGTGAGACTTGATTTATTTGAAAAAAAATTGGTATTTAGGGAAAACAGTTATCATCCTTTTTCAGCTTCAAAACCAGTTGTAATGTCTTTGGAATTCTTGTCCTGTTGAAGAATCAAAGATTAGCTGAAAACATGAAATTCAGTTTCTTAGAAAAAGTAAATATTAAATAAGACCAATGATTAATTTCTGGGATGTCGATGTGTTGCATGGTTAATCCACTAAATAATTGGTCTGGGCTACTTTTTCATGGATTATTACTGCATTAATGTGGCACAGCATGGAGACAATGAACCTTTCATCTTCCTTTTGAAAATGCAGTATACGTTATCTATGGGACGTAGGTCAGGTGAGTTTGATGGTCAGCTAACGACAGTGATAACATGGTCATTAAAGCAGGTGCTGGTACTTTTGGCAATTGTGCAGGTGTTAACTCCTGCTGGATAGTAAAATGATGATCTGTCTAAAACCCAACTGCAGGAAGTGCTCTGAAATGACCGGGTAGTTGGCTCTGGAGATTTCACAGTGGTCCTCAAGAACTGTGAAGAACTTGGTTAATGTGCTTCTTCATTCTTTTGCCAAAGTCTTCTCCATGATGCTATAGCCCATAGCATAATGTTTCTATAGCAAAAACAAATATTTTATTGATCTTATTTAATACTCTACAATTTAATCCAAACCTACAACAGTATAGGATATAGTTTGGATTATTACTAAACTGGTGTGAGTAAATCACTAGCCTGCTAAATTGTTCTTCTTTTGTGATACCAAATCAGACTTTGACATGCTGCTACAAGTCCCCCACAGCCTCATGTGACCAGTAAATCTTCAGTCCTCCCACTCAGAAGACAGTTTTATCAATATTTCATCAGAACACAGTTGATTCTTGTTGATACTACTGACAGATGACATGTGAGTTTGTGATGTGATTCAAGAAATATCTTCTTTTTGAGCTTCATAAACCTCCCCCAGGCATGCCTGGTAGTGAATAGTAGGTTTGTGGCTCAGACCACACAAATGCCAAGTTCTGGATGTGAAGAGCCTGCCAGTGATCATCAAGTGTACGGTTTAACTAAACTGACAGTGATATAAATAACCCGCTAAACAAATTTGCTTAGAAACCAATGTGTCCATCTTGAAAAAACCAAACAAGCTAAGTTTGCAGTGTAAACAGATGAATGTTGTATTGGTTTCTCTCGGAGGCAGTCTGTGCGGTTTTGTACTTTCAGCACACCTACAAAGCAATGCAAACCGTCGACCACATCTCCTTCATCTCCTTCATCTCTGGCCTCGTTTGCCTGAGGTTTTCTTTTCTGAAGTGCTTCTGCTAGCACCTTGCAAGCCACAAAACACACCGACTCAGTAAGTGACAAATTAAGGGGTTTTGGCAGTCTGCAGGTGGGAGGACATGTTCGCGCAGGCGGATCCCAGAGAACCGCAGACATGTCCCAGACAACCAATGAGTGAAGAGAATGAAGGAAGAGCTACTGGATGAATGAAGAGATGGAGGGCTGATAGAGGAAATTGTGATGTACAGTATTTATGCTGATGCACCTTTTTGTTCATTAACCTTGACCTTTTTTTGTGACCGCTCTCCATGCTCTAACTTAAAAAAACATGAGCTATTAATAAACTTGTTTACAAATATTTATTTTAAAGAAAATTATGCACTTATAGCTGACTGCTGTATGAAGCTGTTCAAACTGGCCATGTCAATGTGGATAGGTGACGATATGGAATGTAAATGTTGACACTTAAATTAACTAAACCAAATGAATGGAAATCTGAACCTGGGGGACAAGCATGGCAAAGAGGGGTGAGGGGGAGATGAAACCGATTCCCACCAGCTGCACAACACCCAGGCATTAACGATCCGGCTCAAGTGTTCTCAATCAGCTTACCTGCTTCACTCCAGCAAATAGACTCCTTCCTGCAACAGCCCAAACAATTAATGACCCAGAAAGAGGTCAGAGTGATAAAATAAATTATACAGTCATGTGTTAAAGAACTTCATGTTTTTCATGTATCAGTTTAAGTTCTGTTTTGGTTGTACTTCCTGTTTAACCTCAATAATATGACAGTCTTTGACACTGTGTTGCATTTAGTTCCTGTATTTGCTGTAAATCCTGCTCCCTTGCATTGTTTTGTACCTTTGTTGTTCATTTATGTTCTGTTTAGCTATCGTTTTTAAATGGCAAGTGGCCTGCATTTGTATAGGGCTTCATCAAGTGCAAGGACTCCAAAGAGCTTTGTTCTACATTCAGTCATACACACTTTCAGGCACTGATGGTGGAGAGCTACACTGCTGCCCCAGGGCAGATTGAAAGAAGCAAAGCTGCCATATCCACCAAGCCCTCTGACCACCACCTGCAGGCAAGGTGGGTGAAGTGTCACACAATGACTGAGACGGATGGTGCAGAGGTTTGAGCTGGAAACACACCAGACTGGAAACTCAGTGGAGGAATGACAAAGCATCCATAAACTAAATTCTTGTTTTTTTACTCGTTCCCTCCATAAATGCTCCTCCACAGCTGTTCCCTATCCAGTTAATTAGTCCCACCTGCTTCCAGTCCAGCAATCATGTCCCCTGCAAAGTTCTTTCCATGTGTATGTAGACATTTTTTAGAAAACAGCTGTTGCAATATCCTTTTCTCTCCACAGGACTGGCTGGATTGGTCCTTATTGAGTCACCAACCTCAACTCCACTTGTGTCTTCAGCACTTTTGTAAGTTTTTTCCATTTTCGTTTAATGGAAACTCAATTTCATCAACTGTCACTCCTCCTCCTACCTGCACTTGGTTCTTATTCAACATCAAAACATAATGCAAGGGGGACTACCATATTTTTCCCCCTTTTTACAACAAATCTTCCTCTAAATTATAAGGTACCCAGACCCATAAAGACACGATGCATTAGGAAAAGAGGTCAGCTGAATGAATCCCCATAATTTCAATAACTCAACAAAAGAAACCAACTTAAAATGTGACCTGATTAAACTTTTACTTTAGCTCTGATTTCTTCTCCACTAACTTCTTCAATGAATCCTTCTAAATCTCTCCTCATAAAACTGTTAAACTGAAATCAAACTAATAGGACAAATTGGTCAAATCTTGATCCAAAGAGGCTTAAAAATCATAAAAACTCTCAAATGTTTTGACTGTATATCTCTGTCACTTCACTGTTTTAATCCTGCATGAAAACACTGAAAGGGTTTTGTACTTGGAAGCTTTACCAGATTTCCTCACTTTTTATTCAAGTGTCTGCAAATACTTTCATAAAGATAACTCCTGCATTTTAGACTTCTCTTGCATCACATTCTTAATATTTGTAGCCAATTTGGAAACTTATCAGTTGAAGTTCTCTGTGTGCATCAGCCTTTGTTGTGGTGCTTCTGGAAAAGCCTAAAAGAATAACAGGACCATAAATATCTCTTTCAAGACATCCTGTTCTGTTTGCCAGTCATTATGTGACTACAGACACATTTTAAACAGCCATCAATACATAAATCAAAACAGTAAATTCAGCAGATGAGCTCAAGACTAATACAATAACTTGCCATCTTTTCATATTTTTGTTCGAACGCCACTTGGACAGAATATGGGAACCAGTTTCATAAATTGTGTTCCTTCCTTAGCTTTTTCATTTGTAGGTATTTTAATTCATAAAGTATTCTATATTTGACTAGAACTAGCTACAAACTCTTAATTAAATCTTTTGTTACTGAAAAATAAGCAGATGGCATTTTTCCTTTCCTGTTCTTACTCATTTGATATAGAACGGTATAAAAACGCATGGCATATATGTAGTACTACATACATGTTAGTAAAAACACAAAGAGAATGGCAAAACACATGAATGTATGACCTTGTATTTTGTGAGGAACTCACCCAGGGTGTTGGGTCAGTTTCTTATAAAAAATTTAATGCTTTTCTTTAGCCAACCTTTTGGAGTCACAACAAACCAAACAACTGTAAGCTCAAAATGTGTCTGCCCAGAGATTTTCTATAGATCAATAAGAATCAAACATATTTCTATTTGGGAAGAGTTTGTTGGAGATAAAAATCACATCAGCATCCCAAGGAAACAAACTGGTTTGTCTTAACTCTTTTCTGGGATGATGGGGAAAAAAAAGAAATGCTAACAAGGTTTTCTTTGTCAAAGAACAAACCTCCTTTGTGTGTCCCATCTCTAAGGTCTGTGTTTCCACAGTCGTCTTCTTTCAACTCTTTAAATCATACAATATTCCCAAATTACAATGACATGTGCAGGATAGGGTTTCTCCTCTTCGAGACGTTTCTGTCAGTGTGTCTTGAAAGTTTTCTCTTGGCCGGGAAATCCGAGCTCTGCTTCGCATTCAATTCAAAAGTCTTGTGAGGACAATGCCTTTCACTAATTTGTTGGCTTCAGGACTTTTTGTGCTGCATCTGAAGCCAACTGAACAGTTGGATTTGATTTTTAGATGTTGCACATCATTTCCGGTGTTTCTTCAATGTAACCTGTCAGAGCAAGATTTAAGAATACAACTAGTAGGCCAAATGACTTGTATTCAGAGTGTATTAATACACTAAATACAATCATAATTCAAACTACTGTTAGTTAAAAGTTAAGTTACAGCTGTACTTGAACATGGCTTATTCTGCTTCTATGCAAGTAACTCCTACTGCAATTTTCTCTTTAGACAGTAGAGATCGCTAAAGAGAATTTCCCTCTTTTTATCTAGTAGCAGAAGAAGAATCTAGAACCAAAAATGTCAAACCTAATTTGATCTTACAGGAATTACTTTTTGGTTGTTTTGATGCTGATGTGATATTTTGGTATCAATATTCATTGTGTGATTATGTAGCATTGTAGTACGGAATATGTATGCAAACATTTTTGTGTTTGGTGGGGGAGGATAAGATTCAGAGAGAGTTAGATGGAGTGACTAAACGAGACGCTGTTCAAGCTATTAATGTTAATCCAATATTTGGAAGCATGACCAACATGGTCTGAACGGCTTCGTTCACTTTCTCCACTCGCATTGCTAAAACTACAGGCAGACTACAATTCTAAAACAGTGCAGAAAATTAACACCATCGTTCACAACTTCTCATTCTGTTCACTGATTGGCCCAGTAAAAAGTCCACCAGTGACAATCAAAATGAAGGGGAGAAAGCCCAGATTGTGCTGGAAGCGAGAATTGTTTTCAAGCAGGAAGGTAATGGCCATGCTAGGGCGAAATGAACTTGACAAGATTTTAGCTAAGTTACCGAAAAACATTAGCAGTAGCTGTTAAGGGGGAAAAAAAATAGAAAACTCAATTAGATTCAACACCTTGAATTCAACTTGGTCTGCAGGAAATTTTATGACAACCCAAAACCATTGTGTTATTTATCATCATTAGAGGACTTCAGAAGTAGGAAGACAGCCACACTCGCCACACATACGTACAACAGCTGCACACACTTAACTGTTTCTTTTTGAAGGGGTGTCGCTAAGAAAACTTCACGAGATGACGGAGATTTATGACTTTTCCTGTTTGGTTTTTCTTTCTTGCAGTGTCTTTTGTTCACACTGCTGGTGACATGTTGGCAGGAAAAGGAGAATCCTTGAGCTTTTCACAGCTATAGCACAGGTTGCTTCATACACCAAAGGAGCAGCTTGATCATTGTCTATCATGGGAAACTGCAAAGTTGGTTCATGAATATGCAACATTAAAAATCAAATCAAAGAAAGGTTTTATTACATGACACATAATACAAGTTTGTCATTTATGGTTTTAGTGTTTTTATACTTTTACATAAAAATTATAAAAACAGGCAAGACTTTTAATATGTTTGCTCCTAAAAGTAACCAGAACATGTGTCTAAATACTCATATCTCAGTTTTTCTTTCAAGTTTTTTTTTTAAAATAATCTAATCATTTGCTCTAACAGGAAGGAGAGCCACTTTGAAACAACTATAGTCAAAGCATAATCAATTTGTTTCCATCTAGATTAGTCAGTGATACTTCAATCTGTCCTCCAATCAGCAATTAGCATGGCATGGAATAAAACTTCCTTTTAACTTCCAATCTGCTTTTTGTCCAACTTATCAGTCTGGCCCGCTCACCATTTGTGGAGGCTCATTCAAGTTCCTGTGATTACCTTTGGCGTCATCTGAGCCGCTATCTCGTCTTCTCTGTAGTGAAGCCAAAAATGTGCAGGCACTGAAGGAGGACTAATGGGCCAAATCGTGAATGGCCCAGATGTCTGAGGACAAAATTGGTGTAAGCTGACAGTTTATTCAGGCATTCAACAATTACAGCATCCAACCGAAATAAAAGGTAAGATTTGGAAACTTTATCTAGATCTTGACAATATAGAGGAAACACCCCCTGTTATCCCCTCCAATCCTTCCCATATGAAATCTTGCCTGACTTTGGGCAGAAACTGTTCCACTAGATCAGGGGTGTCCAAACTCGGTCCTCGAGGGCCGGCATCCTACATGTTTTAGTTCTCTCCCTGGTTTAGCACACCTGGATCAAATAATGGCTCATCAGAGGCCTAAGGAGAACATTGACTTGCTGAAGAGGTTGTCACTACCACTAGGGAGAGAACTAAAACATGCAGGATGCCGACCCTCGAGGACCGACTTTGGACACCCCGGCACTACAGGGTATGAGTAAAAGAAACTTTAATAATCAACTTTTATGGATTTTGCATTGGCAGTGTGTGCACACATTGCTTGTTTGTCTTGTGTGGGAAATTAGCACTTACTATGCTCTTACTTAATCTTCTGGATTCATATTAAACTTGAATCAACTAGTGTGTATTCCGTATAAGTATAGAAAGGTTGAAAAGTGTGGTCGCTGCTGAATAATTTTAGTCAAAACTAAGGTGGGACTGTAGATTAACTTTACCAATATGGAGCTAAAACCATGACAATCCTATTTCTGATGATCATCTTCTGAAAAGAAAAAAACCTACTTTATTATGTTTTCACGCTACTAGGAGTCAGTTGCAGACAGATCCTTAAAATCCATCAAACATCTCTTTGTGACAAATAAAAATTTCTACCTCCAATTGAAGCACAGCCACAATGCCTGCTTTTCACAGTACCTGTGAATATCGGCTTTTATTTTTGTACCTTTCAGCTAGTTTAATTTCAACACCAGGTGAGACATGCTTCTTCAACATGATATTATGAAATCCATGTTGGAAGGTTAGGATCACAAGTCATTTCAAGGCTTCAAAGAAAACTGCTTTGTTTAATAGCTAGGAAGAATACGACTCTAAAACACTATATAATAAAACTGCAGTTCACATCAACATTATGTCTTAATTTCCTGAGAAACAAAAAGAAAACTATTTTGGCAGGCATCCTCTCCCTTTGTGTTTTTCTGCAAAAACGAGTCACGGATCAATGAGATGTATAATTCCTTTCTTGCTGGCTCAACACTGGGTTTGTCTTTCTAGTTTTGCATATGGCTACAGATATCCACACACATGCTGTGAATATATATATACAGGCTACAAAAACATGTGGTTTAGGGCCCTAGAGCTACAAAACATAAAGCTAAGCACAAAGCTTACACACCCCTCATTACTTTGGTCAACTGGCAAGTGATAAAAGATTCTACACATTAATTTCAACTGTGTTCAACTCATAGAAAACAAAACAAAGAATGGGCAAATTAATGCCAGATGGTTTTAGTGTGCAATTCAGAATCAACTCCCAAACATCTGCAGCAAATAAGCCAGGGAAAATAATAATGGTGCACGTAACTCAGCTATAAATGGGATGATCAAAGCTTTGCTTTCTTTCTACAACATACTATAATGAACTGAAATCTGAATACAGCATAAACTTTTTAAGAGTAAAATAATGGCAGGTTATTATTAGAACTGCTGTGTTTCAAGATAAAATCATATCCTTGCATGTTTTCTGAGCAGTTGTAGAATCTGATAACTCTTTTATAGGCATAATGTCCACAAAACATGAAATGCAATGTCGAGATGCTATTTTGTAGAAATATGCACCTGGATGTAACATGTGTTTGGCAATTGTGTGTCTTTTCATGCATCAGCGGAAAGCAAAAGCCCTTATCATGGGCCAAAAACACTCTTGGAACCCAATGTATGTGTCTAAATAATTACAATCATTGACAATTTAATTCCCAGTACATGCTGATCCACTGCGAGAAGAGATTTTCACGGATGAGGAGCGCAACTGCGTAAGATAATCTCCATCCCAAAGTGATCCCTCTATCTGCACCGAGAGCTCCTCAAATCCTGGTGAACGGGACTCGGCGTCAGATGCGTCCAACGATAGAATGACAGATTTATCGCACCCCAGATGTGCCTGATTTACAACCATTGTTTAATCTCCAGATTCCAACCACATGAAGGTCTTCTATTCGCGGCCATAATTTATAGGACACAGAGAAGGCTGGCTTAATGTTTTCTCTCGCTGCAGAGGATGAGCCAGCACTGTGACTTACGCTGATAAACAGATGCTTGGATTAGCATTGATGTCACAAACACATGTGGGGAAAGGTTATCTCTTAACCATTAGTTCTCGTCAGATCTTAATGGCTATAAACCCCAAAAAACCTCTTTTGAAACAATTTCTTGCTCCATATTCAAATGTCGTCTTTGTGCAAAAATAATGTTGGAATCAGTTGCTGTGAAATGTCCATCTGACGTGACTTAAGAGCAAAGGAGATTGTGCTTTCTTTGTTGCTGCTCCCATTTTCTGGAATACGTTGCCCTTCCGGACTGGATCTGCCCACTGGATCTGTCAGGATGATTTTAAATCACTTCTTAAAGCTTGTTTTTTTTCGTTGTCATTGAGGTCTGATACTGCAACTGTACTGTAATTTTCTTCTCCATTTTATTCTCCTGCAATTTTATAGTTTTTATGTGTCTTTTTACAGCCCAATATTGCAGTTTCAACCTGTTTTTAAAAGTGCTATATAAATACAGTTGACATTGACGTCTTCACATTTTGTCAAGTACATCTTTTAATGGATGCTAACTGGATTTTATGTTTTACAGTGACACAAAACGACGCATCACTCTGAAATGAAAGATTGTAGGTGTTTTTGGGGTCATCTGATAAACTGTCTGCAGCCTCTAGACTGTGTATGAGCCCCATCTGATTCATGTATCAGACAACAAAGAAACATTCCTACAACTTTTTATAATTCCTATAAAGTATGGGAAAGTCCTGCTCCTTTGAAGTAAATATTAAAAACATGAGAAATTGCGCTATGGACAACAATTGCTATTTTTGATTGGGCTCAATGCCCAGGGCACTACAATCTTGAGAAATCAATGAGTAAATGTATACAGTATATATGTATATTTTAAGCTACCCAGGAAATGTGGAATAGTTGACCAATTTTATTTGTGGAAAAAAAGACAAAGTATTTTTAAGACTTTTTTTTTTTTTTTTTTTTTTTTTTTTTCAAATTAGGGCTCCCTTGAATCGAGACCATCTATGTTACCATCTATATATGGGCTACCATTTAAGCAAAAACCACTACTGGTGGACAGTTTGCTTTTGCTTTGACTTCATCTTCAGAGGTCATTTATGTTGCTTAAAAAAATCCCCAAAGCTTTCAGAATGATTTAAGAGAGGCAGGACTGTTGGAGAAGTAATTACTGTATACATCTTAAAATGTCTTCCATGTTCACATTCCCACCCTTCAGCGTCATAGGCAAGTTCTCATTACCAGATCAGCTGAGCTGGGAGACGCAGGCTTCTGGTTTTTCCTGCGAGCCAGAGTTCCTGTGTTGTGGTGGGAGGGTCGGCAAGAGGCGACACGAGCAAATGCTGCTGTTTATTTCTATTCTGTCATGTGTGCGAATCTGATTACAGGTCGCTAAGTCAATATTTAGCTTCTGCCGACGGCATCATCGTCAGCCGGTTTATTTTTTCTGGGCCCCACCACATCTGCTGCCAATGTCATGAGCAGTAGCCGAAGCACTGCACTACCAGGAAGGAAAGCAAACAATGAGTCTGCAGTCCTGATCGAGTGAGTCAGGCAAAACTGTGGCTCTTCAGAAGCCATGACTCGCACCTAAATTTCAGAGTTATTTGTGGACAGTGGTTCTTGGGGTGGTTTGTGGGACCCCTCAATGGATTTGATGAGGGGGTCAGAAGTTCATGGTAAAATTCTCTTGTCACTGATTGACCTCCTTCATATTTGTGAGGAACAACAAACATCAAGGAGTTAAAAAAAAAAAAAAGCCAAAGCATGCTTTTTGAGGATTTAGCAAGCACTTGCAGTTCAATTGTTTGCATTAGTAGAAACATCCCATCAGCATGGTTCCAGCTGCAGGAGCTGCAGGGACAATATTTGCATTTCATGCATTTTTCATTTCATTCCCCTTGTCTGGGAAACTTTCATGGAGACTGCCACTTTATTAGAAGCCAAAAGGAACACAGCATCAAGGCTTGTTTTCATCTGGCCCACAGGCAAGAAGGATTTGATATTTAATAAAAATGGCGAGCAGCAAATTTCTTCCACTCATGACTTCATTACCTCGGGTTATTCCAGTGAGCAGGACCACACACAGCCAGGAGATCAGAAACACCTCCTCTGCTTGTTTGCCTGACCTACTATTTGAATTTGAAAGTTTGCAGAATCGTTGCCTTTCCGTGCCAAAATGAGCAAGTCAGGACTTCATTAGGCCTGGAACAGTCTCTCTGCTTGGTGTTTGTTGGGCTGTGTTGGAAACCTCTGTTTGGGTGGACCTGCTTTTGCTTTAGAACTCTTCTTGGCTCTGTGAGGTGTAATATGTGCATTTGCACATATTGTAACTTCAAACCACTCCTCTGGTTTCACAGCTTTAAGTGGAGTTGCACCGCTTATTTACTGCACTAGAGACAACACTTGGTCTTGGTGCAGCTTTGGAGACCTGCCATATGTAACCTTTCCACCAGCTTCTTTTATGTAGACAACATACATGCATTATGCATACAGTTCAAAAAGAACAGTCCCCCCAACAACCACCAGCGCCCCCTTAGCCCTAAATTCACTTTCGTCTGCTAAACATCTGGAATTCATTGAGAGGAGGAGGTTGCAGGGAAATGAACTCCGACAAGAGTCTGTAGCTTTAGGTTCAGCCCCCTGCTTTAAGTCCCCTAAGATATTGAAGATAGGCCCACAGACAAAAACCCACTGAACTGTCTCATATAGATTCATATAGGCCTGTCTCGACCTGATAATAAAGGATTACCAAAACATAATCAGTTGTCAAGGTTCTTGCGTTGCCACAGAACTGTAATGTTGTGGAATTCTGTGATAAAATCAAAACCTTTTCTTTTTGTTGAAACTTTAAACGAAATAAGTATGCAGCTCTTAAAGATGCAGAATCATTTTTTCCGCATCAAGTCTTCAGTTCACATACGACCTCAAAGAAAATGGTTGTTAACTGATGACTTGTTACCATGACTCAGTTCCTTACAGAATAAGCCCCCCTATTAAAAATAATAGTAGTGAAGCTTGAAGACTTGAATGCTGAGTCAGTCCTGTTACTCATGGTGACCACAAACAAACAGCTGGAAAGCTGGCTTAGGTACGCGATTGCAGATGTTACTGGTCACTTTTCTGTTAGGACAAAGCAAAACTCCTTTGATGTTTGTTTTTATGTTTGTTTATGCTTGAATAAACAAACATAAACTTGAACTTGTAATATATTTTGCATCTAGCTCTTTGAGAGCAGGGGAAGGAAAATCATAACTCAAGAAGAGGAATGTTTGGCTTCATCAGGTGCGCTTTCACAAAGAGCTCTTTTT
Source organism: Poecilia formosa (assembly GCF_000485575.1). NCBI lineage: Eukaryota > Metazoa > Chordata > Actinopteri > Cyprinodontiformes > Poeciliidae > Poecilia > Poecilia formosa. The sequence continues at coordinate 1,722,434 of NW_006800031.1, forward strand.
ACTGCTCTTCAAATGAAAGACTTGGCTGTCTGGGATCTGAATGACCTTACACATATGTCACAAGTTTGTGTTTCCCATTACTTTTCCTCCCATTTTTCTCACTTTTTGCACATGTTTATTACTTTTTCATAAGAATTTTGAAAGTGTTAAACTCGGCAGAAATGTTGTGATTTCGATCCAAGCCTTCTAGGTTTTGTGCTTCATAAAAATAGGAGAAATATTTCCCTTTTTTTTTTTTTTTTTAATCCTGATTGCTTTCTTGCCTTTATGTTGATGCAGAAATCAGAACATAGCCTAAGCTTGGAAATTCTTGTTAAAGAAAATATGCATGTAAGAACGCCTGAAGCAAATAGTTTCCCAGTAATACATGAGTACAGGCTGCATGGTGGCCTCTTTATGAACAAAATTACATCTGTTTTTTGTTGGCTTCAGACATTAATTATACCCTTCTGGAGTTGTCTGGTCGACTCTTTGGTGTAAATGATAGAGACAAAACATTGCAAGCAATACTTTTATCTTCCCTTTGTGTCAAAGTCTGTTTTGTTCTCGGTTATTGTTTGTGAAGAATGTTATCTCACCACTGAAACTTGCGCTCATCTAATGTTCTCCATATCTGGATGAAGACATCTGGATGAGAAAATTAGTTCAAGGATAAAATCTTTGAAGAACAATTTGAAACAAAGCAAGTTATAGAAAACATTTCTAGTGACTTAAAGTTAACAGTTCCTCATTATGTCTTAGTATTTCTTTCCTTGACCTGACAAATTCAAACCAAGCACAGCTAATTCTGGTGGAATTAAAGCAAAACATTTGAAAAATTGCCAGATGTTGCAAACTCAATTTTTTCATGCAAAAAAGTGCTTACAATGCATTAATATACAATATTTCCTTTAAAGCATTATCTTATCTGTTTTACTGTGTGGTCATTTACACTATGTATTGTCCTGTCTTTGTGGGGGCCAATTTTTAAAATCCTCGATCACATATATTACCAGAAGGCAATATAAAAATACATAAAACTAGAGCGCTGTTTTATCAGTCCATGGTAAAACTGGTTGCCAAGATAAATCAGTTATTATGGCAACCACATAAGAACTAACACTGTCAGTTCTTCCTAGAAAGGAGCAGATGCTGTGCTCTATAGACGGAAAAAAAGATTCAGAAAATAGAATTTTAAAAAATGACTTCATACAGGAAGTAACAGGTCATTAAAATGTTGGCAGAAACTTGGATCAGGTATACTTTTTACAAATTTAAATTTCATTGTTTACATTCATCATTTTGAGGATAAAATGGACTTTTTCAGTTCCTTTTTTACATTTTTTTTTTTTTTTACATTTTTTGCCTTCCAAAAGTTAAAGCTAAAAGCTAAAAAAATCTATTTAATAACTCATTTGCACATAATCAAATACATTTCATAAATGGGTTTACAGTAAGGAGAGCAAATTGAAAAAAGCTTGAAGTAATATTTTTTGTCAGTAAAGTGAACTGATTTCAAGGTTGGCCCTATATTTCAGAGAAGGCTCTACAGGAAGCAAATGGTGCAACATTGTCTTACTTTTTTTTAATGTAAGGAATGTCTTGTCAGCAAAGCCATGTTTGAAGAGCACAGGTGAAATCCTTGGGGCCATGGCATTCATACTTCAGTATTCATGATCCTGAAGTACAAATGCCATGCCAAAAATTCCTTCACATCCTTAGACCCTTTCATGTACCCAAACCCTCCCTCTAGACATTTCCTGTTTCACTGCCCTATCTGTAGCTCAAAACGTCCTAAAATGACAGAAACTACTTCTCCAGGCTGAACAAAAACATCACTGGTTTTCACTTCCACTCCAGCCAGTTTCTAACTTGTAAACACTTTTTAGTCGTCGGTTCTGTTTCAGAAAAATAGCAGATATAGTTAGAAGTTATGAAGCATTTAAGAAGTCACTGGTGTTCAGTAGCTCAGAGGATGGAAATCTTTGGATTATCATCTGAGGCCTCAAACAAAGCTGATAGCTGTGCAAACAAGCAGGTCTTTTTCACTCTTGTTCTGTGTATTTTCTTTACTTTCTGGCCATGACACTGAAAATAAATAACCACAGGACTGTAGATGCTCTGCTGAAGATTTGTGATTTGTATGACCATGGTCTTTTAGCCCCAACACAAATAGTAAACAAGGAACAATTTTAGACTGGTCGACGGCCAAGGCAAATGGTTGTACTGTGATAACAGGCTTATTTCCTGTAGTTAGGACTTTTGTTTAACATTGGACTCAACTATCAGTCCACAACCGGCAAGATAAGGGTGCCCTAGTTTCAGATCTTTTAACCTCTGCCACAGTCCTGCGTCCAGATGTGGGTTCCCTTAAGCAAATTATTCGCAGTTCATAGTACACACAGGTTCCCTACTAAGTGTTTCCAGCTTAGATTTGGCAGCACACAGAGGAGACATTCCAATGGAGCAACATCATATTTTCCCTTCTGCATAGCGTAGCAACTAATTATTTTGTGTGTGAAAAAAAAAAAACAGAAGACATGTACAGAGTACAATAATATGTTTTGATTGCTTATTATTTTTGGATTTGAATAAAAATAAACCCTCAACGATTTGTGTTCATTTTGGAATATAAATAGTGCCAAGTTTAAAAACGTGCGCTGCAAGAGAGAAAGTGCTTAGCGTTGAGTTTGTGAGTTTACCTCGGGAGACACAGATGAATCAAACACTCGCCTAATCTCAACAGTTGTCAAAGCGATTGGACAAGAAATTTAAAAAGATGTTTCCATAATAATCTTCTCCATAGTCATAGTTTTTTTTCTCATATTTTCCCTAAAATTACTGCAACTAAATAAAAAAAAATGCTTCTTACAGATTTTATTTTATTTTGTCATGAATCCACTCTTTCACTTTTTTGTGTTAATAATGTGAAACTGTGAGATGACGCCTTACAAAAACATTTGCACCCCTAGAACTTTTCACATTTTGTCAAGCTACAGCCACAAAATTAAATTTATTGTTTTGGTATTTTATTTTAGACCAACATGATACTTAATAACAGGGGATTTAAAAAAAAAAATCTATTTGTTTGATATTAGAAAATTTGGAATCCAAACTTTCAGTAACAGTAAATGACTAAAACATCCCTGGAGACAGTTTTTCCACGGCCAATCACATAACCTACTTTATTTAATTATAAATATCTAACTTGCCAAACCTTTATTGCATTGGAAAAATAACACCACCCAGAATCTAGGTCCTTCTAAACAACAAGACCTCTTTCCACAAACCACAACAGAAACATTTTTAGCAATGACGGTACTTTAGTTTTCTCAGTGACGTTGAATATTCAAAGGTAAAAATGTTCCGAAAATAATAATTTGATGACTTGCAGATTTTACTCTGCTACTCACGTTCAAACATCCCTCTTCATCTTTAAACTTTTAAATTTGGCATGACATAAAATAGAGACATTAATGCTGTTTTTCCAAAGCAGAATCTGTGGTCTCCTCTCTGTAATTGCACTACTGATGATTACTTCCTGTGGGAACTCCATGAAGGATGTTTGGTCCTATTGCTTCAGATGACCCCAAACCAGAAAACACTCAGCTCATGATATGTGTTTTAGACTCAAACCACTTTCCACTGGATACTTGCAGGAAAGCACTCCAAACTTGAACAAACCATAACTCTGAAGATTTTTCACTTGCTGAAGGAAGACTCCCTGTGCAGTCAATCATCCGACTCTAGCGAGTTGCCCTTCTTTGCTCTGAGAACCCAGAGGAGCCCTGAAGCTCTAAGAAACATTTTCATAGTCAGGTGGTATTTACATTTGAAATTGTTCAGAGTGCAGCTTGTCTCTGAGGCAGCCAGGAGTGAACACTGTTTAATCTGCAGACACCAGATAAATCACAAGCAGTCTGGGCAACACTGAGTATTTTATACCTGGATGAAACTTACATCTATCACATAGCTGGCTCATGACTGGGTGATAAAAGCTTCTTTATCCTCCTGTAAAAAAACAACAACATGTCCCTGGTCCATAATTACTGGCCAGCAAGAGACAACACAATTTTCCGCACAAATGTGCCAAGTTTTTAAATTTTCTCTATCCTTGTTTTAAATCTGGGTTGGGGCCATCCTTTCCTCAGTTTGAATATCAGTTTGCCATGGCAGTCTTTTAATGTGGAAATTGTGGCTTTTTGCACAGGGCGACACAATTCAGATGAATTGTGTTGCACAATCAAGAATCGGTTATGCTTTGCTTATTTGCTGGCCCTCTCAGTGGGGTGTGAACTTCAATATGTGTTGTGTACATTGTAAGAACGGAGAAATTATATTACTGTACACTGAGGGTAGATGATGAGGCTGAAGTTGGTGTCTGATTTAAAGCTTATGATTTGTTGCTAAATTAGAGGGCGATTTAATTCTTCTTTTTTAAAAAAAGAAAAAGAAAAAAGTTTCCTGGAGTGCATCCAACCATCTTTATTCCAAAATAAGATACATTTAACCACTAAGAAACTTTAGATTCTGACAAGCCGGAAAAACATCTATGTTGAATAAAACTGGACTGAATTATCCTGAACTAAATCTGTCAATCCGCCCATCAGTCTGGGAGCTATACACTACATACAGTTTGAGTGAAATTTGTTTGACTTTTGTCTGATCTACTACTGTACAAACTTTTAGATTCTAATAGAATTCAATTATTTTTTAGTTGGTTTAATAAAGAAGCAAAAAATTGTCCTCTGATTCAAAACATTCTGTTCCTGAAATATGATTTAGGCAACAGACACCCAGTGTAGACGTTCAAAGCACTCTTCTTCAGTGGAAAGAAAACACCATCCTCCCACCAGCCATGTCGAAGTTGAAGACAAATCGCCAAACATTTATTCCTTTTTAATCAAAGAACAGCAAGAGTTATTCCAGGCTTTGGCACGGAAAGCAGTGATAATATATAACAGTTTTGATAAACACAGCAGACCACCCCCTAAGTATTCAGTGGAACTGGGAGAACAAAGCATAACTTGGCATTCCAGCAGTGTGTCCGGCTGATGAACACAGCTTTATTTAGAGAGTCACAGGTGAATTTAATGATAAGGATTCTAAATCCAGCGTGTTGTTTGAGTTACCACAGAGATAAGTTGTCTTCGGGGAGTTTCAGAGGTTCTGCTGGCTGTGCTATGTTATCTAAAGACATTGTACTTCTGAAGTGTTCGTAAATGCTTTTCCTCATTCCTTTTGGTACAACCAGCAAGAAATGAGATTGCCTCCATTGAAAAGGTTTCTTCAGTTTTTAACAACTTAAGACTCGCAGACGTGCTAACACACTATAGTTTAAACAAACAAATCTATTTAGAACAATTTTTATGAATATAAAGATCATATTTGCAATAAAAATTAAGTTAGAATTATGTCTTAAAGGTTAATGAATAACCAAGATGGGCAAGTTCTTATTGCCTGTGACTTGTGCACTTAATTTCTAATAAAATAAAAATATTTTAGCCTGGAATTTATGCCTGATACAGTGGATGGGATTGGTGTCATCTTTTTAAAGCCATATCATCACAACAATGAATCAGCAATTCAACGTTTAGAAAATAAGAATGACTGTTCGTGAACAAGCCATTCAAATAAATGAATCATTTGAGTGAATGAGACGAAGCAAATCATTTCATTACCTGATTTGTTCATTTCTCAGTTCAGAAGAGGTCGGCACCAAAATGCCGGTCAGGTAAACTTCCACGTTCATAAAATGTGTCGTAAAGATTAACCCAGTGAGACACATGGTGCCACTCCAATGCAACAGCTGCATTGTCAGGATGTGAGCCTTTCACGCTCTTTTTATTTTTATCTGTGCTTTTATAGCTTGATACTTTCTTTTAAGTGTTACTTTTCTGTGTTGGCTTTGTTGCTGCCTCTTGACCAGAACTGCCATGAAAAATAGGTTTTTATTCATCCTGATAAAATAAACGCTTAACAAATGAGATAAAAATGATCACCATCAGTCTTGTCTTCAAGATGAGTACTAAGTATTTTCCAGGCACATAAGGCGCTTTCGCACTGCACTGCACTGCACGGTACGGAACGGTTGTGTTCGCATTACAACTTGCGACCGGTTCCACTCGGCCCCATGGAACCACAAGAGCTGTGGTTCCAATCGTGCCGGCCGAGCGGTTCTGCTTAGAACCAGCAGCTGATTGGCCGCTGGTTGTTATGGAGTCAGACGTTGATTTTCCGTTGACAGCTGGCTCTCACTACTATATTACTATACTACAGTCTACGGTATTTTTCTTCCGTATTTCTCCTGGCAATACGTAGAAGTCGTTCAGCATTTTGTCTTCTGAGGGTAGCTTGTTGGCAGAATTTAATTAATTGTATGAGGTTGATGAGCAGCAAAATTAAATCCATGTCGTCCATTGTTGTTGTCGTCGTAGTAGTAACTGTTCTTCTTTTTTATTAAATTGGCATTTAGCAACCAACCAACTCAAACCACATTGTTTAGATTTAAAAATAATGACGTCCGGCACCGCTTTGATGGCACCCCGGAGTGCAATGCGAACACTTCCGTACCGTTCCGTTCCGTGCAATGCGAAAGCGCCTCTAGTGTCATTTTTAAGCACAATCAAGTAACTGTTGCCTTCAGTTGGTATAAAAATGCTGTATATGTCAAACTTAACTTTAAAAAAATTTGACTTTGTAATTTAATGCCTTGAATTTGGCCTCTGTCTCTTCAAGAAGCTCCTGCTTTGACATGTTACCTTCAGCATGTCATAACAACAATGCTCCTCCATTGTGCCATTTACAACAGTTTTTAGGGGTGTTGGACTGACGAGCCATTTGCATGATAAGCTCAGCCGACCTGTTTCACCAGGTGTTTGCTAATCGCTGATGCCACAAGTGTGGAGGAGCTGAGTGGGCGGGGCTTGGTGTGAGGCGTAGACTGCAGCTCCAGAGTGGTGCTTTGGGTAAATTGGTGGTGTGTTATATGAGCAGGAGTTAAGGTAGCCCTGAATGTCTGTCACTCTAGATTTAAGGATTTCTTAAACATGCTCAATTGAGTCAAAATACCCCTTGTGTTTGATGAGGGAATAGTATTATAAAGCTATAACAACGTCTCAATTTCTATAAGGATGATGGTAAATCCTTTGTAAAAGCAGTTGTAACTAATTAACCTTACTCCAATATGGCTTGATATTGCTGTCAGGAATATTTCTCTCCTACCCAAATTATTATACGATTTTCTTTATATCTTTATTTATTTGTTGATTTATTTTAGTGTGGGATTGTGCGATGTAGAGGTCAGAATATATTGTGTTAAACAGAAGTGAGAAGCTTCATTTGAGACAGGTACTGCTGAAAATGCTTTATTGTAAGTTTGTGGAGCAAATGTCACATTTGTTTTAGACTGTCAGATAGTGATGGTGTCCTTTAGAGCAAAGTCTGTTTTGCAACACAGTGAAAGTTAAAACACTTAGGATTCATAAGTACTTCACACATCCCCCCTCTAAAATGAACATCCTCTAGATCTGTCTAATAAAAAAAATACCTTCTCGCATTTTGCTTGATTGCATTGAACCGTGGGAAACATAGTTATTGCTCTTTATTCCTTTAAATCCAGTCAGTTGGGTCTCCTAAAATTTTAGAAAAACTTGCATGAATTATTAATGTAGATTATCTGCAAGTGTCACTCTTGACTTCATTTGCCTCTCTGATATCAAAGTTATGCTGAAGAACCTCAGACCACCTGGGTCCTGGCTTTCACTTTCAGGTGGTATTCTTGAGTTTCAGCTAAAGTTGAAGTGATTATTGTGCCTCGAAACAACCCTGTCCGCACACTAGCATGTCAAATAAAGATCCGAAGAGGGTGATAATAGCCAGCATTGGAGCAATGCAGCAGATCCTGCAGCCACAGCCGCCTGGCTGCTCGCCTGCTGCTTGATGTTTAACAAGCCAGTTATTTAAACGGCGCTAATAAAACATCTCCTGCTGGGGGGATAGGCTCTTCATAAACCCTCGCTTCACCATATCGAGTGTTTGTTTTGCTGCATTCATCATGTCTTCTCTACCTTCTCTGTAATTATCAACCAGCTCCTATGCAAGTGTCATGGTTTTTACTATAATTGGAGTGACAAAAATCAAGCGGCCATCACCTTCTATAGCTGCAGTATCTCATGTCCAGACAGGAGACACATAAAAATGCTGTTTACCAAGCAGAGCTTCTGGACAGCAAGGTGAAGAACACAAATTTAGGTTCAGACCTTTGATGAAACATTGAAGCATTGATTGTAGTTTACAATCATTGATGGTTGAATCGCAGTTGAGACCAGATGCTTACATAAAAGATGAATAAAAAGACATCTTAAAAAAAAAAGACAATTTTTTTCTCTTCTGCACAAAATCATTCTTCAACTCAAAGGTATAATGCTGCTCCAACTTTAGAGGTTAAAATTTAGACTTGGGAGTGGTGTTACACACATCAATCAATCAATCAATCAATCAATCAATCAATCAATCAATCAATCAATCAATCAACCAATCAATCAGTCAAATTTTATTTGTATAGCCCCTTTCAGCAACAAGACTTTTCAAAGTGCTTTACATCTTGAAAGCACAAAAATACCAACTCATAGAACCCTGGCTCATACCAGTTCAATAGAAACATTACATTTTAACTATATTCTCATCATACATTAAGTAGCTGGACAGTGACCAGGCTAACACTTATTTTGGAAGTGAGCAGTTATGCATTTCATTGTATTTTATAAACAGAAACAGCAGGGACATGCTGCAAACAATCCAAAAATTAAAAACGATTGAACAGTTTTTAGTGTAAGGTAGCCATTAAAGATTTGTGAGAAACCTTCAGCTTCACAAGTTAAGGGATATGGTCAGAAACGGTAATCAGATAGGCCGTAACATTTAAATGATGGTCAATTTAGTCCTCATTTAACTATTTGTGACCCAGAACAATTGTAACTAGTAGGAAGTTAGATGGCTATATACAACAATATCATTGCCAGATATAAAACAATAAAATTTGAAGTGCAGCATTTAGTGCCAACATTCTAGTCATAGAAATAGAAAAGGAAAAGAAATTGCACCCTATAAATCCCATAAAAAAATAACACTTTGAATAATACAAACTGAAACTCCGCATCTCCGATGTTTTCAACAACGGTAGCCTTAATTCGTTATGTCGATGAATTGTAATTATTGCCTTGGGATAGGAGCGATTTCTTAAGCAGTTTGTCGTTGCTCCATTTGCCCTGTGAATGTTCATACAGTTGTAAAACTTTGCTGTCTTATTTATATTTTTTATTTTTATTTTTTTGAATATGTCCCATAAGACGAACATGAGAAAACTCAGTGCAATCAAACAGATTTGGCAGAAGACCGATAACATTCTGATGAGTTCCTGAGGCCCAGGACTCTTGGGGTCGATCCACCCCCCCCAAGAGACAGCAAGTCTGGGTCACATCCAGAGCAAACGCAGCTCAGCTCCCCACATGGCTCAGACTTCATCATGTAACTCCATAATAAGATGGAACAAATGGAGTCATTTCTCATTTATGTCAACATTTTCTTTATAGAACAGATTTTTGATGTATATAATGATATTCTTAGTGAACAAACTAATTCTAACATCTAATAATTTCCACCCTATGAAGTTATGAAAAAATAAGAAACTTTCTACTAATTGACAGATGTGATCAAATAAAAAAAAAAAAAGTCTTATCAGTTTAATGCTCTTTTTGGAGCGACACTGGCACTGGTATGAGCCAAGCTGCATAAAAGTTCCATATTTTTCCATAATCGTTGTTGTGATTAAAGCAAGACCTTGGAACATTGCTGGCTGAAAGCCCCCAGGGCAGAAGGGGTGGGGGCTGGGCGGTACTAGGAGGAGATATCCCTGATGTTAAGTTTCTTGCAATCAGATACCAAGTGTCCTTGGTTATTGTAAAATAGAATGTTTCAAGATAAAGCTGAATATCATCAAACAAGCTCCACATTCAAGAATGCTTCATGAGCTTTTCTGTTCTAAGGTTCCTTTTAAAGTTTAAAGTCATTTGAAAGGATACAGTATTATCCTTTCAAATGACATATGGATACAGTCACATGGAAAACATATTAACTTTCAGACAATAAAAAACGTTTTGTTTTTTTGTTTTTTTTTACCAACATATCTAATATAAATATTTTTTTATTATTATTTTAAATATAAGTGGCTACTTTAAAATGTGTCAGAATTTAATCTAAAGCCCCAATCTGTGTTTGAACCGCTACCATCACAGGACCGGGCTGCAGCTGCATCATTTTCCAGCTATCTATCACTCTATCACTCTCTCTTGCACACTGACCCCCCTCTCCCTCATTCCAGCCATCTGTCCCTAGCAGAAGTTAAGGTATTCTCTTTCTGCCTTCAGAGTACAACTAGATGAAGTCGGTGACTTCAATAACAAATCCAACTTATTTTTTTTTTTGGAGAAAAAACATATAGCATTAATTCTTCAGATCCCCTTGACCTATCATTATAACTTTATAATCCGAGTGACTTCCTGCTGGTGGATATGATTCATAGAGTTAAATATAATCATGTTTCTATAAAGAAAACTAAGTCGATTATAGAAAATAAAAATGTCACTGGTTTTCAAAACAGGTCCTCTTTGACAAACCATATCAGAATTTGGTTTGGCCATGAATCTTTTTAGGTTGTAATCATTTTTGCATGATATATATATAAAACATGCTTCCTCAAGTAGTAAAAGTCTTCCTGTCTTTGACAGTCTCTGTGGCCTCCATTTATTCAGCTTTCCACCCCGTTAAGCTGGTGTTTCTTATTCGGCGGTCCTCACCCTTTTTATAACAAGCACCACTTCTTCAAATTCTCGTTTTCACAATGCTGGAGTCATTTTTAAAACATTGTGTTTTGGGTTGTATCATAGAAAAAAAGACTAAATAAAACATTCTTATGCATTGTCACTAAATCATTGTGGAAGGATGCAGCTTAATGATGGTTTAAATCATTTTCACTCACAAGTAGAAACTTCCATGTTGGTAGTTAAATATTTACATAAGTCACAGAAGGCCATAAATCAAAGTGGGAGTCAGTCAAATAATTCTCACAATCCTTGACCCCAAAATACATAATCCAACATGGCTGCTTTGCAAGCTACAATTTTATGATGTTGATGTAAAAAAATGGTTATTTACTTATTGCATCAGCATTTGAAAATACAAAATGCAGATGGAATCATTACTATTAGTTTGTAATACTACTAGTGTTTCACCCGGTCACTGAACATTTTATTTAATCAAGTTCCAACAGCACATGTAAATTAAATGAAGCATAAGTATCAAATGTACTGCTATTTATGAAACAAATACTAAAGTTTCTTCTTGATTTATGATTTATTCTTCAGACAGATTTTTCACAGGTTAAGAGACAGGGTGCTTTAGGACTATTACATTTAATCTATTTAAATATTGCTACATCAGAGACATTTTCCCCAAGCTGAGAATAATTCCTGGATTACTGTTGTCTGGGTCAGAGCAACTTTGCTCTGGGTGACATGTTTCTTCATGTCCTGCAACATGGAAGCTGAAGTACGTTTTCCTTCAGTTTTAAATGCCAAAGATGTATAGATGCACCCCTTAAGATAACATCCCTCCATTTTTTTTATTTTTTTTTATTCCTGGTTACAGAAACCCCAGTGCCAGGCAGTGAAAGCAGTATACCTGGATGTGGATGTCTTGGTTTATCTAAAGGATCACGTAAATCTGCCCTGATTAATAAGTTAATGTGAAATCTAACCTCTGGTGCATGCCAGCAACCTGCAGTGCATCAATCTTTCTGTCTCTCTGATGGATGCAGGCAGCAGGGAACTCATGGAGGCAGTTCCATACGGGTGTGCAGCTGTCTGTAGACTGAAGTTGCAGCTTGAAAGAGACCCGTGGAGCTGGGGGAGAGGCTACAACAAGCTTTTTCACTGTTCAAAGAAGACACCTCCTTTAAGGTCCTCGAAACAATGAAAGCTGGAGCTTCTTGCACAGATGCTTTTATTTCAGTCCTTGAAGTTTCTCAAAGGTGATGAAATGTTTGCAGGCTTTGTCACTGCCTTTCTGTGTCCAGTTGTTTGAAAGCAGTGTCAGGTTTCCTACTGCAAAGCCAACTTTTTTTTATAACATAGAACTATTGCTTGGGAGAACTGTCCAAATTTTGTCGGTTTTCTTTGCTATAATAAACTCTCTGTTAATATGGCCATTTAACTGTCCTTTGAGGAAAAGCTAAATCCGCCTATTTCTTGAAAAGCCACAAGATTAAAGTGCTTGCTAAGTTTGGAGGACTATTTTTCAATCTGCCAGGAAGCCACTTAAGCTTAAGGGTAGATTTGAGCCACAGAGAATTCACAAACGACTCCAGCCTCTGCTGTTTCATGTCGACTTTATAAAGAGCAAGAACGTTTGTCTGTGGAAATCTGACACAACCTTTAATTTCTGGTGCCTTATGTCAGTAATGTCCATACACAGTTTAGTGCTGGAATACTGGAGGTGTTCTCACAAAGCAGCAGCTATATGTAACGGTGCCAAAGTGTCTGCATGTTGCTATATGGGTGTGTGCGCTTTGTTTTCCTTGTAATTTACCAACCATCTGAAGTAAATGGCGTTCTCATAGCGGCTCAGATTGTAATCTTAGCACAGCAAACCTGCTGAGGGCATTGCTGTAAATCGCCCATGTTTTAAGGGCAGACTCTGAGATCGCAGATATGTTTTACTTGTCAGAGCACAGTATTATTTTAATCATTGCACCTCATCATAATCAGGCGTAATTTCCCATTGTTTGTGGACGAGTATTTTCTCTGTGTGTCTTATGTATGAAAGTTGAATTTGGCAAAATCTGCATAGCAAGGCTCCAGAGACATATTAATGATGGCGCACATTTGATTGCAATGAGACAAACATGGTGCCAATGTACACTTAAAATAACAACAACACAAAAACAAGTACCTGTAATTTCATCAGATGCTTTTTTCCCTTTTACTTCTTCTTAGATCTTGGACTACTATTTCTCATTTAATATGTATTGAACAAAGACCACTCATGGGGTTCCTCAAAGTGCTTATCTTGAATCAGTTTATTCAACAAATCAGTAATTTCCCCTAGCTCCAACTATGGAGTATTAAAACATCTCTGACTGTACATATGCCTGTATGTCGAATTGATTTCTGTTTTAGCACATACACCAGTTGCTTACTGTAAGGAAGTCCATAACGTCAATTAGTGAATGGTTTAATATTTTGTCCAACTTCATTCTTCTCTATGACACCCAAAGTTCAAGGTTAGAGATCAACACTTAACTAGATTGAATAAGCCTGAAGATCACAAGCAAGAAAATGAGGTCATGCAGACTTATCTGTAAATTTAAACATCCATATTAAATCAACCTACTACTTTATTCAAAAAGTGAAAATTTCTCCATATTCATTAAACAGAACAGCAGGAAAATGTGCATGCTTTTATTTTCAGTTGGTTGTTACAATGTATCTGTGTCTTTATCACTCCCTGTAACAACAAACATCCAGCTGGAGCTCATCCAAAATGCTGCTGCTAGACTCCTGACCAACACCAGGAAAATGACCTTCATTTTACCAGGCCTGAACCGGCTCTCGGTTTAAGAATAGCTCTTTAGACGCGGTTATTGTTAAATGAAGATCTGAATAGTCTTAAGCCCACATACAGCTGCTGGACAGGTATAAACCGAGTAGAACCCTGAGGTCATCAGAGACGTGTGTACTCTCTGTTTCCAGGAGCAGAGCTAAACAACAGCTGCCTGAAAACCTGACATGTGCAGAAATTGATGGCTCCTTCTTCTGTAGGAATGGGAAACCTTACAGTTTATTTCAGCTTTCCCACAGAGGTAAAAAAACACTTAATCAGTTAACCTTTCATTATGTCTTAGTTATTTCTTTTAAATTTGCATTTAAAGTTTTTCTTGTTTTTATGTGGTGATTAATGTAATGCCAGTTTTTACTATAATCCAATTTTTTGCCTTTAAGTTTAACTTTCTTTTTTTCTTTTTCTGTAAACTCTAAATCTTTTTCTGGTGTGTAAATAGTGCCAAACAGAGGTTTGTTAAATAATTCATAGTTTGGGACGAAATGTAAGAAACAATCCATTTTTATTATACACACTTTTTCTTGCTTGGTTGCTGGGAAGTCGATGTCTACCTTCAGCAGTCATTAGCTGAGAGGCGAGGTAAACCCTGGACAGCTTGCCAGTTTTTCAGAGGGCATCACAGATACACACAGGACAAACAACCATGCATACACACTCATACCTAGCGGTAACTTGCAGTATTCAGATATGCCAGCAGCCATGTTTTTGGAGTGTGAGATGAAGCTTACAGTTCTCTCACAGAAGACAGGTGAAGAAAACACACATACAAGTGGAGATCCTACAAACTATGCAGAAAGACCTCAGGATGGGATTCAAACCCAGAACCTTCTTGATTGATGAAGGGCAAAAGTACTACCAACTACCTCACTAGAATGAAGATAACTTTACTAAAATTGCTCACGTTGGTCAGTAGTCCATGAGCAGACTGCAAAATTTTTAAAAACATTAACTTTTCTTTTTTATATATTTGAGCCTAGAATTGTTTCCTCATAGTATTTCTCCCTAAAAAGGCCCCTGATCCAATTTGATCCAAAACAGAGAGAAAGCCAAGCACTAAAGCTCCCTGTTTGTGGGAAAAGTTTACTGTCTTAATGTGGCACAGTTGGTTTACATTTGCTTGTTTTTAAGTAACTGAAATGCTTTGCCATTAAAACAGTTTTTTATTTTTATTTTGTAGACATATTTTTGACGATTCTACCTCCTTTTTTTGGATCTAAAATTAAACGATTGGAAAATATGGAACAAGTCAATCCCTCACATTTTATGTCGACATATGGAAAAATGCTATAAAAGTTGTTTTACTGTGCCCATGGTTTAGGTTGAAATTTTTCCTCACAATTACGATGACATCGTCGCATTTATCTTGGAATATTTTCACATTGACCGAACTGTGTACCGTGCCTATCTGCACATCAAAAACAGGCCCCATTGGAATCAATGCCAGAAGTTCCCTTGCAAATGACTCCCAGATGGTTTCAACCAAAACAACTCCTTGCTCTCGTCTGAATTTATACAACACTGCTGCGTCTTTGTGGACTACACAGTAGTTTGGCCACATGCTTGTTTAAATGTTTCTGCCTGAGAGTTAGCACTTCTAGCAAAGCCATATTTCACTAAATTATGCTCTTTTATGCTCAATAGGTTAATCAGCAACTGCTTGGGTTTCTCCATTTTCTCAGTCCGTTTCTACCAATGTCGCTTCTTGCTCATGGGATACCAGCGTGTAGCATTTGCTAAAACAGTAGCGTACTTTTGCATTTGTATTTGTGAATCAGTCCCTGGTTTATATTTGCTGCTGATGGAACTTTTTCCAACTTTCTCAAAAACTTATAATTGACTTTGCTGCACAAACTTTCTCAAGCTCATGTTTTATGCATCACTGCTTGTCGCCTGTCTGCTTTTGTCATTGATACTGAGCGTGGCCTGCTGCGCTCTGCCCGGAATGGCAAGAGGGCTTGAGTTTCCCTCCAGCACATCCCCAGCCCATTACCCAGAGGGCTGTGCAGCTCATTCCGTGGCCTTAACAAGACCTCGGAGGGTTGTTGGTGGTTTGTGCATGGCTGGTAGATTGGAGGTTAAAAGTTACTTACACCAAGGTACATTGAGAAGCTGACGCAACAATTGTACAAAGACCCTTTCGAACCATGAGACATTTTTGGTCAGCAGATACTGATGGCAGCAGCTAGCTCATTGTTTACACTACTTTTCATTTGAATTAGAGAAATATAAAAAGTAATCTATTACAAGGGATTATCAATTTTTATTTCTCTTCTTAATATATATATATATATATTAACTAAAATTAAATCAGTATAATAGAAACTAGATTTCATGAATCTCTGGGGATTTCAAGTTTTATTTATGTCAAACTACTGGATTGTATCAGTACAATCTTTTATTTGATAAGCTAACTAGTTATAGACCCAAGACATACGTTGAGATGAACTTTCTACCCTTTCAAAAAAAGAAATGCAAAACACACCATTATACCCTAAAATATGCATAAAGCAGAAAAAAAGTGAAATAAAACTTCACTAAAAGTCAGCTTACACTATATATACACTATATATAGATATATGCATCTACACGGGGTGGACACGAGCGTCCCCGGGATGGTAAAATTAGGCCATCATATTGAGTGCTGACATAAAAGCTGAGAGCAGAGCAGCACTGCAGGAATTTTGGAAATGGCATGGCCTATATGTCATGAGGTCCAGCTGCTCCTGTCAGGTACAGGGAGATGGTGAGCAGCGGAAATGGAAGATGTGTAAATCAGACCTTGCTTGTCGCCAAATTCTGTCCAGGCACTTGAGAGAAGCTTGATGGGGAAATCAGACCATGCAGAAAGACTCATATGGACTTTGCAGTCTTTCCTCAGCAAAGTTTGTTCTTTGCGTGCCCATTAAAAAGAATTTCAGGCAGAGTGGTTAACGTCATAAGTTATTATTTATGTGTTTATTAAGGGCACAACAGAACATAAAATTCAGCGTTTTGTACGTACAGTAGGCTTGATGTGCATAGTTTTTACTTTAGCAAGAAACAAAGAAACCTTATGGAAAGCACTAATTAAAATGCACAAGTTGAATATGAATTGGATTAGTCTTACCTTTAGTAAAGGGAGAACAGCATAAGCTTTTGAATAATCACATCAATATTAGCTTGTATTTGTCACATAAAGATAAGAAAGATGGGGATCACTGGATTTTCTGCAGTGATCCCCATGTTCTAACTTTTCTCTTTTTTCTGATCCAATTTAAACATGTAGAGAAGATCTTAAGCTTAAAGAATAGTCTGCGTGTCTTTCGTCCGGTGTGACAATATTTTCTAAAGTCTGGGAAAAGCTTAGGCAATTTGACCTGAGTGTGTCTGAGACAGTTCATTTATCAACTCAACTCCAGAGCCAGAACTGTCATTCTGCCCTGCAGAGCAACAAAACATAGTTGCATTTTCCCATGTGAAGCCATTTTAAAGTTCAGTCTGAATCATCAAGATTACACTGATTGCAGTGTTATCAGCGTCTGCATACTTTTATAAAACAAAACGATAATGAACGCCACATGCCAGATTTGTCAAAACATGTTCAAGGCTGAAGGAGTTTCAGACGTTACATTACAACACCTCTGGAAAGCACATTTGATGTCAGTTAAAGATAATATCAAATATCGCTTAAGTTTGTTTTTTTTTGGCTTAAGCTACACATGCAGAACTTAAAAGCATTTTTGGCCTGATGTAAAACTTACATTTATATGAAAGAGTAGAAGAGAATTAGAAGCAGAAGTACAACAAGCTGTGTTGGAAACTTTAATTCACTTCCTATAGCTCGGGTTGTCAGTCTCAAAGGTTAAAGTCTGATTTACAAATAAACTTGCTGTAATTTCTACTTTTTTTTTATTGAATTTGGACCAAATTTGTTTCTATATAGCTGCACATTTGGGTCTGTTTTTAAAGCACCTTAAATTGACATTTGTTGTATTTTGGCACTACATAAATGACTTGAATATCATCTCATTATTTTAGTGGAAGCTTTTGAAGAACCTTAACCAGAGGACCTCCTCTCACATTCTTTCCAAATGTAAGAGGACTTCTAATGCATCTAATGCATCAACTTGCATTAGAAGTTTTCACACAGCATTTCTTACAGTCCCTTGTATGACCTGCTGTTGTAGAATCACTGCATCATAAAAAGCCCACTTCATTATCAGTGTGCTCTAACTTTGAAGCTTCCTGCTTATCATTGACGCTCTTGAATGTTCCCAGGAATGTATCTGGAGGATAAAGATAAAAGAAATCAGCCGGCGGGGGGATAAAGAGGTCCTCAAGTTGACATTATTCAGCCATCTGAGCGGGAGACTTTCAGATACTTCAATGTTGACTGATAAAGGAGAACACCACACCCCAATTTATCTTCATTCGCAGCAGACAGATTGCAGCAGCGAGTGCGTCTGGACAGGAAAGGCCAAAAGAGGGAGTAGATTGTTCAGCTGCAAATGAATCCAATGTCTTCTGTGTGCAGGATGGATGAGGGAGTGTTGCCTGTGTGTTAAAGCGCTCTATATGCCAGACTGCCAGACTCCATGTATGGAGATAGATAGGCTCAGCAATGACCATCATTATGTCAAATGTCCCCTTTTGCTTCACTGTTCCTTGTGGTGATGGATCTAGTATTCAACTCAGAAGGGCGCCATGACCTCTGAGCTCAGGCAAGCTGCATCTTTGGGGATTTTGGCTTTCTTCCACCAACCAAAAACATTCATTTTAGGTTAAGAAGACACTTTTAGTGGCATTTAAGTGTTAGTGTGTGCATGAATTTAATTTTTTTCCCATTTGTTCCAAGCTGGACTGGAGTTCTATACTTTGCCTTGTCTGTTATGAAAATGGAAATTGATATATGGAATGTAGAGTTTCATAGAGTAAGGCATTTTTTTTTTTTTTTAGATTTTGGTTTTCTTCCTCGTGATCCAAGCTGCTGCAGATGCACTAAACATATATTGACCTTGACATGCTAAATACTTACCCTAGGCTGACATGAGTTGGATCTGTTTTCTAACAAATTCAACTAACAATCAGAACATTAAACTTTCAACATAAGTTCATCAGGCAACAATTAAGTGTGGAAAATAATGCAGACATTTTAAGGGAGTAAAGGACTGAAATGTCACATGTGCACCATTTCTTCAATTTGAACCCGCATCAGTCATGTTTTCAGATGGGCAGACATATTGTTTAAACTGTGGTAATAATTTCATAAATACAATCAGAAGCTCTAAGCAGCCTGGAAAGAAAATGCAATGTAAATTCTCAAGTGAATATTTACTCTGAATTTTCAGAGGGAGACGGCGAGTAAAATCACATAATAGGACAAAAGGATTTCCAGTTTTATACAGGGAAGGTGGATGTTCAACAGGCATCCAAAGGTCATAAAAGGCATTTGGAGCAAGCCAGTGCACATCCACAATAACATTCCTACCAGCTGAAACAACGACCATGGGCTAATGGTGTGAGGTAACACAAAATGATGGAGCAGAAGGTCATAAACCTTTGGCCACTCACCAGGACACACCTGGCCTTTTAAATGTGTAGAGGCAGGAAAACACTGTGGGTGCACACCTGGATGAGACATGCGAGTGTCTCGTTTCAAGGCAAATGTTAAATCTGGCTGATAAGAAACAATTACTTATGATACAGATTTTCACTGGAACCTGACTTTTTATTAAAGCCACACTTTCTCAACTTTTTTTTTGTTTTTACCATCTAGTCTTTCAATGTCTCCAATTTATATACTTAAGTGGTAAGTTGTTGGTAAAGCACTGATGGTTAATAATGGATGAAACTGTGTCAGCAACATTTTGAAAATCTGATATCACACAGGGAGCATATATTTAAGGACAAAGCATCAAATGTTGTACATGTTGGCTAACGTGCATTCATCTCTGAAAAAACTGAGTAAAATTGGTTGATTCACACATTTTTTGGACAAACATTATACTTTGATCAGATACTTGATTTGAGAGGGTAAAAGAAAATGACCGCCTACTCGGCTAAAATAATGTCAAATACTTTAAAATGGAAACTAAAGGGGTGTTGATAAATGTTTCATAACATTCAAACTCATCCTCATTGTTTCACAAAGTAAAAGAGAGGCTAGGTTTCTCTGGCTGAATAAGGTCTGGATGAGTTGTGACTGTGGTCTCAAGAAAAACTATAAAATAGCTGCACAATTCTCAGGAGACAGGGTGCGGTTGGGTAAAAGCAGACTCTTCCAAAATTTGCCTTTGTTAAAAACAATTGCTTGTTTTAGGCCCATTGCACATACTTGGAATGTATGTTACATCATGGGAGTTGTCTCGCACAGTACTCCCACCAAGCAGTAAAGCAGCCTCTGACTGAGTGATGGCATACCGTAGGAACGGATTTAAAATCAGTTTAAAATGTTTAAGACTTCCTGTGCCATTTCTGTGCCTTGAGAAACAGCTAAGTTGTTTTCTTCCATGTTGCCGATTTTCATAATTTCCTGTTAAACTAGATGGCCAACGTTTGCCACACATATTTAACACATGTGCTCTGCAAATTTTACAGCAATGACATTTCTTCTCTATGGTGCTCAGCCTCAATTTTCTGATCTCGGCATGCCAAATGCTCGAAGAAGCTAACACGGCAGGGAAGCTAAATCAATTTTCTGATTAATTTGATAACTAATCATCTAACTACTCGGGGGCATTAGTGTTGAACTTTACTAAATGATCAGTAGATCGTTATTTTTATTTTTTTACAAAAAATAATTTAAAGAATTTGCTAGTGATTTCACAGCAAAAAACTGTAATGACCAGAAATTCTTTGAGGCACTGCCTTAGATGTATGATTATTTGAACATGTTAATACAAAAAGGATGTTTTTTGTGCATCTCTTTAATTGTTGCATTAGCACAACCTTAGATTTCAATGGGTATGAAAACCGATTTATCAAATAAGTCAAACCTAATCAATATTATACTACTCTGAACAGAGATGTATTAAAACACCATTTGGGACTTGTGAATTTATTTTATTTAAGGCAATAAAAGAGGTTGAGAAAAGAATGGAAACCATGATATATGGTTTAATCAAACCTGCCCTGAAAATTCAACACTGTTTGTCATTTGTGGAATCTCCACTCTGTGGAAACAAAACAAAACAAAAAAATTATTGGGTTACCTAAAAATGCTGCTGAGGTCAAATTTCCTCTTGCTGTCAATCTATTGAGCCGTCTCCTCTCTTGAGCTGGATGTATTGTCACAACCCCTATTGTGTCACTTGTTTCTTTCCCGCTGCCTTGAGGAGCCCACAGCAAACGCGCAGCTTGTCCTGGGCTCGTGTTTCTCCCAGCTCTGCCATGTTTGAAATCGCTCAGGGTGCTGAGTAAAGAAGCTGTTGACTGCTTTATGTTTATCAGTTGCTTCTGTGTTTTAAGTCAAATGCAACATCATTTAATGCAGTAATAGGCTAAGAGGTTTACCAAGCACAGCATAAATAGAAACCATAACAATAAAAATCATCTAACGGCTCTGTGCTGGCTTGTATTTTTTTGTATGTGTGTTTAAACTCCATTACTGGCTACAGGCATTTACATGCCAGCTCTAATTTCCATTCTGGACTTTTGCTGAGGCTTGGTACTTTAGTGCACCACCAGAGCACTGGGCCACACGTTTACACGAAGCCATAAACTGTGTCAGTGGAGATGTAACCTCAGTCTGAACTAAGTGCAGGAAAGAAGCCTGATGGATTACCTGGAGCTGACCTGGGGTGTTAGTTGTGATGAATCTGTCCAAAGCCATCTGGGGCCCCACCAGAGTTATTGCTTGGCTGTTATCGGTCGAAAGCTGACACTGACAGGGTATGTTGTGACAAAACATCAGCACTGAGGTGTTTCTTGTTTAACATTAGGATTCCTACTCAGGAGGGGAAAAAAAGTGAAATTTATGAGTAAGACTTTAATGTTCAGTAATGGTCAATAAACACCAGGCTCATCATGATGAATGGTGTTGAATCCTCTCACAGATGTGTTCTTGCACAACGATTACTTTTAACTATGGTGATTATGACACACATTTTAGTGGATAAGATTAAACACTGCTTGCCAGGAACATTACATGTGTTGCGAAGAATTTTTCTAGAATTTTTAATAAAGTAGATGAACATGTCGACTTCGGAACAGAAAAGAAAATGTATTCAGGCTTCTGGTTCAGCTAAGAACGGGCATTTTTTGTTTTAACAACTAGAGTAACTCATAGCCGAGTGTGGTTTAACTATTGTACTTTTTTGGGAGTAACTGACAGAGAAGTCTTCTGTCTGTAATTTGTGTTACCCCTACACCATGCCGCCCTTGGCAGGAAGCCATATCACCCATTCTAGAACTGAAACTGAATCAATGCTTTTCTTTTTTTATATTTCTTCTTTCCTCAGCTCTCTGAGCTGCATCACTTGGTTCAATACACTGCCGACGATAAAGCTCCGTCATTTCATGACAAATATACCCCAAAAATAGTAAAAAATCAAGAAAGTAATCCAGAGTTTATAGACTATAATATAGAAGCTGCACCAGTTGTCCATTTCTAGATGCAAAAAAGCAACCACAGATTGCGTACCGTTCAGACCTGGAGCAGAGCCACAGTATTGCTAGAAAGCTGCTCTACTACTGCAGCTGCAAATGTAAATAGGATCAAAATTAAAATATTAAAATTCTCCAAATGTACCACAAAACTAAAGTGCTTCAATTTGATGGAATGGCCCCTATTTGATCCTCAGCATATGCTCTCTGGACTGGTCACATCAGTGTTATCCCAATAATCCCCTTTTTGCAGTCAAGAGTTCACAGAGGATTGAGGTATCTCTGATACTATGTGAGACATGTGTTTTTTATTTGGTCACTAGGCAGTCACGCTGCCTTATCAGCATTTCAGAACCAGCTGGGAATGCACTCCTGCACAACTTCATTGGGACACCAGCAAAAAATGATTCAGACTTTGAAAGATAATAGAGATCCATATGCTTCATATGTTTACTTTAATTCGGTTAAGAAATATTTTAGTCATTCTCAGGCTCAAAGAGTATCTCTGTCTTTTATCCATTCAATTTCCTTCAGGCGTAGGCCAGGAAAAAGATTCTCTTAGTATCATAATCTTTAGGAAAAATGCCACAGTTTCACTGTATTTTCACAACATTTTTAAACAGGAATAGATAACATGAAATGTATCTTTTTTTTTAACCAACAAAGCAACAATTGGAACAAAAAAACATGAGGATTATTGCTGTTGCTGTTGATGTGTAGAGAAAAGATCACATTGATTTCAAACAGTTTGAAATCAGCTGACTGGTTCAGTCTAGGTTTGACTCGTTTAATGCATTTTCTTTTTTATGGGGCAGTGAATGAATCATTAAAGATGAATGAATTACATGTAAACTTTAGTCAACATGGTTCTCATTGTGTTTACAAATCCTTTCTCATCTAGTCTGTCACAATATCAAACAATGACAAGTACTCATACTGCTTAGCACAAAATAATACTAACTTGGACCAAGTTTATCCATGAAGCAAACGCACAGACTGTTTAAATTAGCTTGAAGTGGCCTTAAAACTTTTATTTCTGTTAAATCTTAGACTTTGACTTACATTGCTGTAGGCTTAGGCTACTAAAGGACATACTAGTTACCTTTCCTTAATTTACTACTTTGTCTTGCAAGTTTAAAAAGATTGCATTCTGGACTTGTGGCCTTAATTCTGTTCTCCTTTTGTTTTCCCCTTCTTAGAAATTACACCTGGCCCAGCATTTTTGTTAGCTGTAACACCCTCTTGGAAGGACTTTATGCATCTTTCTAGGGATTCCCTTGACTCTGCCTTCCTGTGTTTGATGCAGGCTACACAGAGCAAATGAAAGAGCTATTAACTAGCTGCATGTACTCTGTTTTTCATCCCCTACATTTAGTGACTTCATGGGATCGACTCTCTACTGTCACTAGGTACTTGTCCAGATTGCTTGATGCAACCTGTAGCATCCTTGGTACTATCATCTCATCTGTGTGGGCATTGACTGCAGTAATAGTCTATCCAACAGGCTGAATATTTCATCAAAATCCAAAGAAGATAGGAAAATTGTTTTCCTGGTGTTAGTACTGATGTTGAGTTTTAATCATAAAATGAGCTATGAAGCATTACATTACGTTATCCTCAAAGTCACATATTTGTAATGCAGCCTTAGTGCTCTTTGAATTTCATAGTAATATTTCATGAATAATTGTTCATATGGTGGGAATCTTGTGCCAGTAGGATTGTGGTGAGTTCATTTCCTCCATGTGCAGAATGGGAGGAGGAAGAGTTGGAAAGAGTGTGTGTTGAGGGAATGTATAGGGGGCAGTGGTCTTGCAGGAGTTAAGTATGACAAGCAATTAATCAGCCTGAGCAGCCTACCAGTATCACTTGACTGCAGAAAGCGGGAATAGAGGCCCGTCTGTGCTGAACAGCTGCAGAAGGAAATCGGCCCTTTGCCTTTCTTAGACATGTGCACCGAGAGCAGAGCGAGGCAAAATTAAGCAGTGAGAGTGAAAGGAGAGAGAGCGAGAGTTAGTGAGTGAGGCAACTTACAGATGGGCTGGAGGAGGGGAGGAGAAGAAGAGGAAGAGAGAAAAAAATGAAGGTTTTAACAGCCTGCCCACATCTGTTTATTTAGAAAAGAAACCATTGTGTCATTCAGTTATTCTAACAGCCTACGCCAGGGCCAATGTTAGTCCCACAATGACGGCTTTTTAAATACACAGTTTACACTCCTATGAAGTGGTCTCATAACTGCATTGGGCCTCAGGAACGTGCCAAATGGGGAACATACTATGGTTTCATATTCCCTGCCTCACTTTTTGACATCTCTATAGTGGACTGCAGTGCCAGAGGGAGAAGCAGTGGGGAACTTTTTTTTTTGTTTTGCACTGGTATTGGGTCTGCACTCTTAAATTCTTCTCCATCTGAAACTGCAGTGTACACAAGTTAATCCAAGACTGACTGCAAGAGATGTTTCTTTGAATGAGGCATTATGAATGAGGCTCAGTGCATAGACGTGTGCTATGAGCTGTTCATATGTGTCACCTCGACATAAGTGCTACTCATGTTTCACACATCTCTAATAATTGCATTACAAAATGTCTTTCCACGTTATGCAGATGTTTTGTGTACACTGATGAGAACTGGAGTGCTGTCCTCTATCTGGAGGAAACCACATCTTTAAGTCCTTACAGTGGCTCCCAGAGTCAGAGAATAGACTTTAAAATACCTTTTGTTAGTTTATAAATCACTGAATGGCTTAGCACCACAATAAATTTAAGATCTTCTGCTGTTGTTGTTTCAACTTTCCAGAACCTGTAGGTCTTCTGGTTCTGGTCTCCTCTGCAGAACCAGAAACAAACATGGAGAAGCAGCTTTCAGCTTCTATGCACCACAAATCGGGAACAAACTTGATAGTGCATTTCCTTCAGTTTTTAGATTTTCAAAGTTTTAATGTTTTGGTCTTTTTCATATCAGTGTCAAGATCGTGATTAAGTTTCCTGAATTTTACTTTCATCTTATTCTAGTTGTCCCAAAAATTACATTTATTTCCCTTTTTAATTTTTTTTTATTTTTTCTTACTTTATCTTATGTAAATTAAATGTGGGCTACATTTGTAAAGTGCTTTATAAATAACATATAATTGATTTACAATTTGTGCAAAGTTTTGTAATGAAAAGAGGCTTTTTAACATTTAAAACTTTATTCCAAAGAACTTTTTGTTTATAAAGTCATTCCTCTACACAGCGGTGTGAAAAAAGCGATGGTGCCCTTCCTGATGTCCGTTTTTGTTTTGCATGTTTTTCGTCCAAAAATGCAGTTTTTAAATAAAAATGTTAATTGTTGTAGGAGAAAAAAAAACAAACCTACATGTTCCTGTTCCTGTGTGAAACATTAATTGCCTCCTTTGCTAAAACATAACACAACTGTGGTTTTATCACACCTGCTTTCCCTTTCTCTAGCCACACCGAGACCTGATTACTGCCACACCTGTTTTTAATCAAGACATCACTTAAATTGGACCTTCTTGACAAAGTGAAGTACATCAAAAACCTGACACCATGCAGAGATCCAAAGAAATTCGGGAGCAAATGAGAAATAAAGAAATTGAGCTCAAGCAGTCTGGAAAGGGTTACAGAGTCGGAGACTACATGCACACTCATTATGAGGAAATGTTGCAAAGTCAACAACACAAAGTCTCAAGACTTTGAGACTTCATGATTACCAAATGTTTATGTAGATCATTTTTTTCCACATATTTTCTTTTACATCTTAAAAAGTACAATTTCCGCAAATTTAACTATGATATAACAAAGCTTGCGGTTGAGTAGGCTTCGTGTGCAACATACTTTTGTCACATGTATCCATCATTCCTACAAGGCAGGCAAGCAGCAGGCAGGAAATTTTTAGCGCTTGTGGTTTTAGACATTTGCTTTGTTGTTTCTTTACACTGTGACATTTTTTTACTGCGCCGTGTTTGGAAGATTAGGGTCATGTGTCTGTGTTGGAGGTTAGGTCTTTTACTGGTAGGTCCATATGTGCTGGTGTTTGTCTGCAGTGATATGAAAGGCGTTTGAGCCTGTATAAACAGCCACGTATACAGGCACTGAGCAGCATATGTTGCAACAGCTGCGAGTGTGATATGCTGTCTGTGGAGGCTGTGTGGAAACTAACCCAGGTCTTTTCGGGTGAATACTCTTAAGCATACTTCAGTGCAATTATGGAAGTAATGCAGTGAATTAGCTTGAAGACTGAGCTCCACCTTCTTCAAGCCTTTTTCTTCAGCCATCCATTTTGCACCTCCACACCGGGAGTTGAGACATCACAACAGTTTCCATGAGTAAGGAGAGGGCAAAGGGGCACAACACAAGCTGTTAAAACTGAAGGCTTTTCAAGGAAATACTTGAAAAGAAAGCTGTATGAAATGTTTTTGCAAATGAACTGGGAAATGGAGGTATTTTTATTACGTTTACAGGCACGAAAACCACTGTAGTTGAAGGGGTTCTGATTTACATTATTACATCTGTTATCATTGTGTGTTTTACACAAAAACAGCATAAAATAGTTTATTTCTCTGCTAAGAAATACTTTGTCAAAACAGGAACAATCACAAGACATCCAGTGGTGATAGAATATTTTCAAGTACAATCAAAAAGTGGGGGTGTGTGGGGCCACAGCCGTCTGTATACTATCATAATTAATAAATTCCAATATTATTGAAAAAAATATTTATTGCAGTAACTCAGTTCACACTTTATATAGATACATTTTACACAGACTGATATTTTAAAACTTTTTATTTCTATTAACGATTTTCTGCTTACAGTTAACAAAAACACAACAATTAACAAAACAGTTAACAAAAACACAACAATTTTGTTTTTTGATGCAGAAATGGGGAATTTAATAAAAATTGTCTGCTGTAGTATCTGCTTAAATATTGTTAAGGTACTTTTAGTCTGACATTAAGCCTCATTAGAAGGCAGGTTTGAATTTATTATATATGACCATACATGGTTAACATGATGAATATAGATTCATCCTTAGCATGGTTTGGTTTACTTGCATTCCAAAGTAAGCATCGCTGTGGTCAGAGTGAATAGGCTTGTGTAGAACAGGAGATTACTGGGTCTGATATTTTCCCTAAAACCATTTGCTAAATCTTCTGAGTGACTGGGCGTAATTTTCCTCAAGTGTTGATTAAAACGCTGTTCCTACCATCTGTGTTTGGGACTGTCTTCGCCTGACTCAGACCTCCATTTATAGCTTTGATATGAAGTCAGTTTCTGAAGATTTCCGTGTAGATTGGTGATGCTGGGAGAGAGAATACCGCTGGGATTTTGTAAAAATATTTTTACATCAAAATAAATATGCAATATTTACTTTTTCAAGTTGAAAACCTAAACAAAATGTTTGCTTTTTTTTACGCAAACCTTTTTTATTTTAAAAATGTATTTTGGTAAATCCTGTCTGAATTACAGGCAGTGAACTGTGATAAGAGGGTCAGGTGGATCTCTGCCTGTTTGACATGATGGATGACTCTAATCTCACTGATTAAAGGATCGCCCACCCCATCCATAACACTTCATTTCACATTTTACCCAGTCTGGTGGAAGTATGGTCTGCCTACTTCTTATAGGTTCAGGTAAACCAGAACAGCCTACTTTGAATTGAACCTTAACCAATATTAATGAGGTTAATTTCCTCCAAAAAACTAAACTATAGCCTGTGGTGGAGAAAGTACTCAAAAAATGTACTTAAGTAAAAGTACAAATACACAGGCAAAAATGTACTCAAGTAAAAGTCAAAGTACATTAACATTTTACTTAAGTAAAAGTACAAATACACAGGCAAAAATGTACTCA
>NW_006800031.1:1751500-1795471 GCF_000485575.1 Poecilia formosa
ATGAGTGACAACTTTTTTTCATCGCAGATGCAACATATGTCTCTGTACAGCTAGCTTTGCTAGCATCACGTCCACAGATCTTACCTTTCTTTAAGCTTTCCTTCCAAGTGACGCTAAAAGTTGGACAAAGTCCCACCGTCTGTGAAAGCGAAGTGCTGCTGGTTTTACATGTCGCCATGCAGCTATTATCGATTAGTTAGACATCTTCTCCCGCTCAGAGGAAACCACTGCGCATGTCTGGAGCTCCGTGTGCGAGTAAAGGTGGAGATGATGGGTGACAACAGACACTAAGTCACGTTATTGCTTGGATTTTACGGCGCCACCTTAAGACCCTGAACTTCACATTTTAATGGAAAAAAAGAGCAACTCGACTTGGATGTAACGAGTAACGCGACAGTTCTCTAGAAATGTAGTGAAGTAGAAAGTACAGATACTTACTGTAAAATGTAGTGGAGTAAAAGTAGAAAGTACCCAACATTAAATCTACTTAAGTAAAGTACAGATACACGAAAACTGTACTTAAGTACAGTAACAAAGTACTTGTACTTCGTTACTTCCCACCACTGGCTATAGCTATCTGAGTGTTAATTTTAGGAAAAGAGAGCATGTGTTGTTGATGTTCAAGTCTGCAGGGAAAATCCCAGCTTAGCACTGTTCAACAAACAGTTCACGGCTTTTGCAACTTGCTACAAATGTTAAAAACAGGCTGTATAGTTACAGATTTCTGCCATTTGCTGCCAAGTATTAAGGTTTTAATCACTTGTGCGTCACTCTGGAGTTCCAAACCGAACAAATCAAGACAAATCCCCCGGAAGAGGACAAATGAAATGGAGGCAAATTAATAGGGCAGACATCAGGAAGGAAATGAAATCTTAATCTTGTTTGGTTGTGTTCCAAATAACTTATCACTGGCCATTATCATGTGTCTGAAATCCCAAAGAGGAAGCAATTTGAATGGATAATTCCTGCCAACTCATTTCCTGTGTTCCGATATTTCCTTTTTCTGACAGAACAGCATGGGCGCATTTCAACTTCTCTGTTCTGCTGGGATTCGGTTCACTCGACAACTGAAGAAATCTTCACGTTTGAAGGACACAGAGAGTTCTTGTCATTTTTAAGTTAGCAGCATGAATAGTTTTTTCTTCAAATACATGACAGTGTGTCAAACTACATCTGCTATTTCTTTGTCTATCTTCAAATTCAATTCATTTATTTATATAGTTTCGATTTCATAGGCATTTTGCTAAAAGAAAAAGTTAATTCAATCAAATAATAGTCAAGTTCAGATTGGTTAAAGTTTTCTACCAAAGGAAACTCATCAGAGTGCATCAAGTCATCAACCTAAATCCCTAAATAGAAGATAAAATGTAGCAGAGCAGAAAAGCTTTGAGCCAGTTTTCAAATCCACAAAGAAATAAAATGAAAATAATTGTTGGTGTGTCCTGTGTTTAGAAAAATACTGATAGTTCCAGGGTTGGTGAAACAGCAGAGCAACAGTGTGGTCAGGCAATTGCCAGAGTGGTCATTCAGTCAAAATAGTGAAGAGAACCAGACATAAAAACATTAAACTGCATTATCTTCACCTGGTAGTTTGAAATGGGTCTGTTGTGTGTTTGCATGAGAGAATACCCAGTACTGGATTGAAGCTGGAAACATTTTATTTCTGCTGATTTTTTATTTTTATTTTTTTAACTCATCTGCAATGGTATTTATTGTTCATTATATAAAACTGTCTGTTTTTAGCTGGTGTGTATTTTTTTTAATGTATAAATAGAATACTTTTGTCTTAAGGACTGGGTGAAAAAAAAGAAACAATCTGAATATACTTAGTATATTTGCCAAACAATGTCAATATGTACACAGCTGATTCACAAATAACTCTCTATTATTTCTGTCATCATTCATTTTACTTAATTAGCACTGGCAGCTGGGCTGCATTTTACGCATTAATTAGACGTAGTCAGTCTAATTTGAATGTTTTGAGAATCAGCAAAGCTTGTTTTTAATTTTATTTTGTTTATCGCTTAATTGGACTGTTGCGGGAAGAATTCTGGTTTAATTGATCCCTCAGTGTAAAAGCATTCAGCTTTCTGTGCAACACATCTGGTTTGCACACACAGCTGCTCAGACGAAAGAGTTAGATGATTTAATCTCGCTCTAGTTTCCCTTATGAAAGTCTGCAGGATGAAAAACGTTTCTTTTCTCTTCTTTTCTTTTTCCTTTTCTTACAGCTGATGCAAGACTAGTTTGTTCTTTTAAATCCTTTCAAAATTTTAAAACCATTAATGACTAGTTAAAAAAATAAATTTATGTTTTACCGTAAATTTATAGTAAAACCATAAAAAAATAAAAATAAAAAAATAAAAAAAAAGATGAGGGTGTTTGCAAGTCCTTTGTCAGCACTCAAAGTGTTTCCCTCTATGTGCTGCAGGGAAAAGTGAGGATGAACACCCGAGGTATTGAGTTTCCTGTATCCATCATTTTGGACGAGTTGGGAGCTTGGAATAGCCCCAGCAGCGTCTGTGTTAGCCAGCCGTAACTGACATTGAGTGCATTGTTTGCAGTGGGAAGCTCACGGCTGTGGCCTAAAGGTACATTCCTGAGATCAGAATTCTGTTTGAAATACAAACAGCCTTTGTGCCCCCGTTGCTCTCATCCCTTGACTCCCCCATCCACATCAAGCCTCGAGAGCTAAGCGGTCTCCTCTCGCTCATGTGTCAACATGTGGGCTATCAGTTTACTCACACCCACATATGAGCGCGCATGCACACACACACACACACCATGGTGTCATTTTGATGAGGAGGTCCAAGTAGATATCTGAGTTCTTGTGGAAGAAAAGCTGCAAAGCCCTAATTTTTAAACACAAACACTGTCTCCTCTTTAACTTGCCCTTTTTGTTGCCCAGAGAAAACATACAAGCAAAAGTATGGAATGTACAGAAGTGATCTAAAGTCACTTCTTTAACCAGGCACACATCTTCAAGCCTGGAAAATAAGTTTTTTTTTTTTTGTTTTTTTTTTTTTTTTTGGCATTTAAAATCTATCTGCATGAGTTTAGGTTTCTGTCCATGTTGCTGACCTTTGCTCAGAATTAGCTAATATTTGAAAAGTCCAAACACAATTTATTATTTAGCAGAAATATTTGGAAAACTTGAATATATATATATATATTTTTTGTCTTCTCTTTACTTAAGGACCATTGGTCAAACAGAGTGAAATACTTGTATAGAGGATTTGTGGAAATCTGTCAAGTTGTATACATAAGAGAAAAAAATAGCTCAAGAATGAACACACTAACCAGAAAATTGTAATAAATGTTTTATTTGGTACCGTGTTTAAGAACAAGAAAACCAAGTGGAAGAATGTTTGATGGTTTTACTATTAGTTAGTTTTATTCTTAGGTTTTATGTGTTCTCATATATATGGTTTTCTAACAAAAGCAAACCAAAAAGTATTGGAAGACCAGTTATCCTCACCACCATGAAATTTTCTTTTTTACTCTGTTAATGACATCACTGTAATTAAATTGTAAAAGCCAAAGGAAAAAAAAAAGATTCTTTTTTTTCCCAAATATATTGGTAAAATCTTATCTTGTCACTTATGTGGAGAACCCAAAAGGATGTATATTGTCTTGTGTATTATCTGTTATAACAGATGTTTTTCTGTGGATAGAGCACTTTTAAATTTCTTTTCCAGTCAGACGTGAACTGATTGTTTGCATCAAGACTTTCATCTCTTTATGTGCAAAGTTTACATCTATTTTAGATGTACTATGTTCGGTGCAGAGAAAATGACATTAAACCAAGTTAAGTTTTTGGAATCAATGGGTTGATTCATTGGAAAAATGAATGACATGAAAAGGTTTAATGCTGCTACCAGTATCAATGTGCTGCTGTGTTGTGGCATCTTGACTGCGATTAAGATGAGGGAAATTTATTTTAAAGATAAAAAGTCCAATATTTCTTCTGGCAGTGCAAATGAAAAACAATGCAGTAATCTCAAGATATAAAAACGGGATGACTTCTGCATCGAGAAATTGCAGCTGAAACAATCATCTCTGAATCAGCTTACAGCTTAACATCTGACAGCCAATTCTCTGGTGCAATAACTAGCATAACGTAAATTGTAATGACAGATTATACGGGATGATGATTGGTGACTGCTCCATTATATCTCAATTAATTTCCCCTCAACTGCTCAACTGAGGAGGAGATAATGGGATTTTGATGATTAAATTAGTGAGAATGCTGCACAGTTCATCATCTGTGCAATTGTGAAATTCTGGGGTTGAATCTAATATTATAAAGCCTGCCATCTGAGTGATGGTCTGTGATCTTTAGAGGATATTATAGTGTGAAAATGTTTTCTCAAATTTTATGTAGAACTTTACTAAAAAGAAAACGTAGTCCACATCTGGACTCCTCCTAACCTATACTGTACCCATTTATTGGCTATTTTAAATCTCACCAAGGTGAAGATGTCTCAACATAAATAAGCACTTCAATGCAGAATCTGAAAAAAACATAGTAATAAATTGGCTAAATCGTCCACAGTTCTAGGGTTTCAGATAACCCTACAGGTTTGCTAAAACATTTAGACTACAATCATGGAAAAAAGTTTTTTTTTTTTTTTTGTTTTTTTTAACAATGGTAATTTACTAAAAAGATCCAGTGGTGAGGGATTTTGAATTTACTGTTGGAGTTCACCAGATTTTTCCGTAAAGTTCACAGGATGCCATTAATTCTAGATGATTTAGAACAGAAACAGACCCACAGCATTACATGTCGTCCACCATTAACACAAATTCACTCTTTATTTTATCCCTCGATTATGGGATAGCATGATTATCTCTTGTTACAAAGCAAGCGCTTATTAGAGTTTTAGTTGTTTAGCAAATTCCACATTTCTGTTGGTAAGATAGATAATGATTCAGCCTTGAGGTCACATCATATGTATCTTAGAAAACCAACAAATGATGCATCATTTATCAGAACGACAAGAAATCCTTAATCAAATATGCTGAAACCATGCAACAATGACCTTCCACTTAAAAACTACTGAGTTGATCTTTAACATAAAAAAACTAATTAAAATTTACTGAAATATGTAGTTATAACAAATTGTGAAGAGAGTTTAATAATTGTTCACAGTATAATCAAGAAGGTATTCTTACATCATTACATTACATTACATTGTTTCATGTAATAAAATATTAAGATTGTTGTTTTTCTGATATAAAAAGGGTAACTGCTGCTTGCTATTCCCGCTGATCGCCAAAGTGCAAATAAAACTGGAAGCCTGTTGAGTATTATGGGAAAACTGGGAAAATAAAGTACAGATAATAACTTAAAAAAATAAGCCTATGTTCTATTCCAACTAATCTCATCTTATGACTTAAGGGTTCTCAGTTTTATTGCAGTTAGTCCAGTGAGCAGATAAAAGCTTTCGCAATAATGTCTCCACATAATTAGGAGCAATGTTCCCACCACTCAATCTACACTCAGGCGCATTCATCCTCTCCTCATGGAGTGTTTTCTCAAGGCTCGACCTCCTCCCACCATAAACTCCCGCCCATTATTACGTACAAACCCTCAACAAGTTGCCAACCAATGAGGCGCACTTCACAAATGCATGGCGAGGGGGGCTGAGAAAGCCAAAGACAAATGCTCAAAGGGGTAGGGAGCGTAGGACCACTTTAAGACCCACAAGAGTTGTTGTTTCCCCCCTCGTACTGTTTGTTTCCAGTCCCCCCAACAAGTAGCGCTTAATGATCCAGCGCACTCGGGGCTTGTCCGGCTTCTCTCTCCGGTTCCTGGAGATCCGCACAACGGAGACCCGCTGCAGTGGAGGCAGTTGTTCCTCTTCGATGTAATGAGAACTCTCCCACTTTTTGGGGGGAACTTTTTTCTCTCTCTCTCTCTCTCTCTCTCGGTGCGTCTGAGTTTCTGATTAAGTTGTTCATTTGTTAAATTTTTCACGCCCAATCATGTACGGATAGCGGACGGTTCGCGCAGGAATCCGGCTCAAGTGGATCAGCGCTGACGGGTTTCTGGAGACGGGATTACACGGCACCGTGGCAACCCACTGAACGCCCACACACGGGCCCGATAACGCACCATCTGGCCCGGAGTAAATAACACTTCTCCAGATTGGACACTATCAATGGATGGACTTATGACACTGCTTTGAGTCTGGCCGAGTCAAGCAGCCATAATAATGGCATACTCCAATCTTTCAATGCATGGTATCTGCAGAGCTGTTTGGCCTCTTGGCTGCGTGCTTCTGATGTTTGGCTACTTCTCCGTGGCTTCCCCGCACCACGGTCGGCAGCTGATCTGCTGGCAAGCCATCCTAAATTGTAAAAACGAGCCCGGTTGCAACTACGCATATGACCACTACGTCCAGGCCTGCGAGCCCGTGCTGAGCGGGGCTAAGAAGAGGTGTCCCAGCCACTGCATCTCCTCGTTAGTTCAGCTCAACTTGACCAAAAGCGGCCCGGCTCTGGAGGACTGCAGCTGCGGCGAAGACCTGAGATGCGCACGCACCAAGCGGGCCATCGAGCCGTGCCTGCCGAGGACTACCAGCACGGGCTGTACAGAAGCCCGGCTGCAGTGCGGGAGGGACGCGCAGTGCAGCTCCGCCATGCAGGACTACTTGCACCACTGCGGGAAACTTTTTAACGGCGCGATCTGCACGAACGCCTGCCGGAACGTGATCGCGAACATGCGTAAAATCCCCAAGGGTCAGAAGCTGGAGACGTGCATGTGCGACGGGCCGGAGAGGACCATCTGTGAGTTCGTTAAGAGCAGCATGAAGATGCTGTGCTTCGACAATCCAGACCCAGACAGAGAATACGGCAGCGGACGATGGGTCGACGAGGAGGACGGTGATGACAACCCGGACGGTACAGTGGAACCGTGGAGCAGAGCCTCTCTCCCGGCTGCGGGCCGCTGGGGTCTGACCCTGCTGGCTTCTATTTTGGGTCTGTCGCCCCTCCTTTAATCTAAGGGTTTTCTATTGTTCCGATAAAAAGGCAATCAAAACTTTCGTCACTCATTGACCTGCTATAGTAAAAGCCTGACAAACTGAACAGAGTTCTCTTCGTCATCATAACGGGATAATCCTCAACAACAACAACAAAAAAAGGATCAGAAAGATCTGACACCACTGCAGATGCTTTGCTTATGAGATAAGCTAAACAGGATTGCCTACTTTTTCCGGTCACAGACTCTGATTGTCATCCTGTTTTAATCAGCTGTGCACTGCCAATATTTCTCCTTAGCTGTAAAGTATGAACTATTTTTGTATATGACAAGGCAGTTGCCATTTGGCACCACTGATACCTGATTTACAAATATTTAATGTAACTTGTAAATAAGATCAGGAGTAAAAGTGAAACAGTAATTTATTACATGCCTCCAAACAGCCAGCATGTGTATAAAGACTGAGAATTTCAGCTTTAAAGGGAATTTATTTTGACTGAAAATGGTGTAAATGCACTGTAAATACGTGTATAGCTAATATAGATTTTCTTTGCCATTTGTTCAGAAAATCCTCTATGTTTTAGGCTATGAGATGATTTATTCATGGTGTAAAGTCTAGATTAAAAAGCAAATGTCTAAATCCACTGTATTATTGCCTTAATGATATCCTTTTCCCCCGAAGGCATAAAGGAAACTTGAAGATAAAATTTGCGACTGTGAGTTGTTTGTCTATTTGTGCCACATTGCTTCATTTGACAGTGTTAAACCAGATGATTCATGGAGTTTTGTAAAGTTTTGACTCAGTCGTAGATATTTATAAACTGATGCTTTGGATGCAATAAACAAACAAAAAAATCTAATTAGCTTTAATGAGCAAGGCTGAACATTTTGGAGAGGGTGTATTCCAAGCACTTAAGAGGGTTTTTTTTTTAATGTGCACTTCTGATCACGTTGCATTAGCAACCATTTTTATGCCTACTGAATGACAGTAATGTAAATCAGTGTGGAATGTTTTTTTTTTGCTCATAAAACTTTACATGATGGCTAAAGATAAGAGAAGAGGTCACTTTTTGTTAGTAATCATGGCTTTTGTTGAAAGCTGTAGTATTGCTCAGCTAATATGCTCTATTTTAATCAAATAAAATACAATAATTTGACAAAACTGATGAAAAGCTTTGTCAGAGAGCCTTGTGTTGTTTCTTAAAATTTTTAAAGACTTTTCGCCTTTTTTAAAATGTTGCCAAGATTATCCCCAACCTTTGTTTCTGTAACTACATTGGTACACACTCGTTGAAGTTTCCCCCTGCTGACTGATAGCCTAATGACCTGCAATGTCTTGATTTAGCTGCCTTTTGTCAAAAACAACTGTCGCCATAAATCAACAAACCCCCCTCTACAGCCACCAACCACTCAGCTCTTCACTGAAAGTCAATGACAGCTAAAAACTTTGCCTCGATTTTCTTTACTCACACAAATTTCTGCAAACAGTTATCTTTCACTGGGAAATTTATATAGCATTTGAATTCATTTGATTTCTGAGTATTTGCAAATAAATAAATAAATAATAGGAGAAAAACGGAGGATGTTGCAGAATTGTCTCTTTCGGTCGGTGCTTTACATCCATGATGTGCTGCAAAATGTTTTATTAGCGCTGGGGACAAGGGCCCTCCAGCTGAATGGATGGAGAAGTCGAGTGGCATCTTTGTCATGGAAATGTTAAGCACATAATAGTTGGGTAGCACAATGGGGAGGCACTTCATTCTTTCAGGCCGGCTTGACACCTCTGGAGAGCCGAGCGGTGGGGAAGCATGTGGGAACGATCTGCTCGGGCCCTCGCTGGAAGAAAAGAAGTGGGGAAAAATGTGTGACAGGCTTGGGAAGGGAGCATTTTCCTACCCGTGTTTCCTTAATGTGATTCGGAACTCCAAAAACTAGAAATATTCAGCAAATTTGTTCTAAAAAAAACATAATAGAACATTTTTCTTTTCTCTACATAGTTTTGTTTTATAAATAGATTGCAAGCTACTAAAACTCCATGCCCGTTTTGTTGTCAACTGCAAATGCAGCGACTTCTAAATGAAATACCTTGTCAGTTTCCTGCAGCGTCGGTAATGCGATCCACCGTGCCTGAAGCTTTCCAGGGAGGAGAATAGCTCTGCAGCCCAGCTTGTCTTCCCCTCCTCCTCCTTCTCTTCCCCCTCCTTGTCTTTCTTTTTGCTTCTCGCATTTGTTCAGGCAGTTTCAGCACTTAGGAAAGGCACAGCGGGTGTTGATTAGGCTGCAATAATGCACAATGTGTGAATAGAAGAATGAAGTGCCAAAAATCTCACAAAACTTGCCTGCTTGTCCTAAAATTTAATTGGTGTAAATTCTGGGTTGTAGTTTGTCTCCTAGTTTTGTGCTCTCACAACAACAAGAAGAAAAAAAAAACAGCATTTGAAGTTTAAAAATCAAGAATGAACTTTAAACACTGTAAATGACAACATGGGCTCTCTTCCTCCTCGAGCGCAGAGGGGATTGCAGATGGTGTGTGTGCTCTCGCGTGTGTGTGCGCGCATGTGTATGTGTGGTGGTTTTGGGTTCGATTTACAAACTGTGGCTGTTTGTGTTCCAGCTCTTTGAGCATGTGTAAGGTATCTCCGCCATCAACTGTGCTTCACTGAGCTCAGTTCACTTCCAAGCTCTGTCTCCTTGGCCTCCCGAACAAAACGGCCCACACTTCACCCCATGCAGATCACTTCACCCCTTCACCCCGAGCTTATCACAGCACAATGTTTACAAAGGTGCTGTGCTCCGAACCAACCGGGAATGCTTCAGATCTGCCATCCTTCCTAAGCAAATACAGATCAGAAGATCTGTATTTATTTTTTCTGCCTTTCTAAGCAAATAACTACTTATCACTTCTTTCCTGGTTGAGTAATGTAACATAACACATTCAATTAAGTTTCTGTATCTCCCTGTGCAATTACATTAGGTATTAGATAATGTAACATATTACAAAAAAAAAAAAAGTCAACTACATGCCTTCCACTTTGATCCTTTGTATAAAACCCAGATCTATCCACTGGATTTCAGATTGAAAGGCCTGATTCATAACTCCACCGCTTTAAAGTCTGGTGGTGCCCTGATGTACACCGCGCTTTGCATTGGACTTGGTGATGTATGTGAAGATGGTTGGTCTTAAAGTAAACTGAAGACTGCGTAGAGTTTGGAGTTCTGTAGCTAGTCAATCTGTAGAGAGTTGGTGACCTCTGTTTACTATGCACGTCAGCTGACCCGGCTTTGATTTTGCATGTCTTTACATGTTGTAAAGCCATGTCCGGACATCCTATCACGCTGCCACGCTGGGATTCACAAACCTACTAGGTTTATTAAAGTGTTGCTGCAGACTAAACAGATATCCGGATGCAATATCAGCAGAATTCTTATCTTCCGCAGATAAGAAATGAACAACTTATAATGTTTTAAAAGACCCATCCTTCAGAAATCCTGAACTTCCCCTCTACATCGATAAACTGTAGGCATAAAGCTTTCCTTTTCAAATCTTACTGTGAACTTTAATGCTAATGTACGCTGACGATATTTCTCACAGGCGTTTGTTTTGGCCTTGTGCAGCAGAAAGTGATGGAGAAGTGGCTGGACAGTTGAAATGGCTGAGATGTAGGAGGAGGCACTGAGATGGAAAGTTCACTGAAAGGATTTGGAATTAATCCCCCTTAAGTTACCACAGGGAACTCCATGGAAAGGGCTCCGCCACGACTACCCTTCGTACCCCTGCTGTAACGTGTTGATGTTCATATTCAGATTAAAAGTCAGTCTTCTGCTTTTATCAGTTTTATTTTCTCTATAGTTTAAATGTTGTTTTGTTATGAAATGTATAACACCCCCAAATCATGCTTTTTTTTTTTTCTCCACAGACTGGCTCTAGTAATGTTCACTAATTATTTAATACAGCAAGACACCAGCGCCAATACAAAAGCGCAAAAATGATTGATTTTGGATCTTTTTCCTTAACTCCGCTTGCCTATGTCAGGGGGTCTTTTAAGAAACCCTTGCTGTTTCTCTCCCTACTATTTCAGCTGCCACTTTGATTCCATCATGCAAGACCTCTGTTGGGTTCACAACCCTTTGAAATGAGAAAAAGGGCCTGTAATCCAGTTACTCAAGCTACAGCACGACTCCTCAGGTCCTGAAAGAAAACCTTCCGCACTAATCCTACTGTCACGACCACAACGCTCTGCTACCTGACTGTTTGTGGCAGCCATTTGATACACTCACTGTTTTAAATGTTGCTGCTGAGTCTGATAAAGGGAGGATCACAAAGTGTTGCATACTGGTTCTGTTACTCGTGTAGGATTGGAAAAAATCAAAATGACAATATAAGAGAAAAGAAGTATGGGAAGCTAAATGAAGAAGAGAATAACATTTATATGTTGCTGAGAGAATTTAAGTTAGATTTTCTATGAATTTTTATTTGTTTAAAATTTAGCCTTTGACAAACCGTTTTGTAAGCAGTATCTTAAAGGTGAAATGGAATAATGAACAAATATCTGTCTTGATGTCAGAAATATAACAAACGAAACCTGACAATATAAAGCCCAAAATAATTTCTTTATACTTGGTTTAACTCTGTTTATGTTTCCAGGAATCTTGCACCTTTCCCCAGCGGTCAACGAGCAGCTGGATTAGGACGAACTCTAAACAGGTCACCAGTCCAGCCCAGTTAACATCAACAATAACTTGAAAATGACCAAAATGAAGTATTTGCAACCTATCTGTGAAGAAATGCTTTCATTTGACTTCATGCATTGGCTACCATAGTCTCACTGAGCAGCATATTGAATCTGACATACATGTAACATAGTATTTACAGTTCCTGTATTTTAATGTCTTGCAGACAAATGTTTTGAGACACTATTCAACGTTGCTGTAGTTAATTGGAAGCTGCACCTGGTAACAGTGCTGTTGTCATTGTTGTTTTTCCCTTCCTGGGGCCCTGGTTGAGATTGCTAAAGATCTAGCTGCACATCAAAGGTGGGAGTGACAGTAGACTCGAAGACACCCCTCACACATTTTGTCTTCAGAATAATTCATCTCACATTTAAATATCTCTTGCTGAATAAAGTAAATAAGCAATCTAAGTTGTACATAGAATCTTCTATTTTGTTGCCAATTTTGTGCCAAGCTGTTAAAAATGGTTAAAGAACTTGGTCAGGGTTTAAAAAAAACAAAACAAATATTAAACATATTTATGTTATGTATGTTTCAAGGTTGAAGTGACATGAAACTTAGACGCACCGTTTTCTGTCTTGCAATGCATCTTGGGACGTTAAAGAATGCATTATGTGGGTCAGAATGTGAGGCGAAGAAATGCATTTTGTGGAACATCAAGTTCCTACATGTTTCTGAAGAATGTGCATCACTTTTGATGTTCTACTCTTTTGTATGTTTGGTATAGCATGTTATTCAGTTACTGCTTGTTGCACTCACTATTTTACATTTATAGCTTTGTTTTAATTTTCGATTTCTGTTTGGGAGATCTTGGAGAGGCCTCTATGTTGTGTTTAGCCTTATGCCTTTGTGGCAAAGACTCTCTTATCATTGATTTATGAACAACGATCCTGACTGAGGCAAGTGAAGGCTGCAGTGATATTATTCTGAAATATTTAGTGACATCTTCAATGATTTGTTGATATTATTTTTGGTAGAACAGCCCTGATTGGACAGGTTCACCACTAATCCATGTTTTCTCCATTGGCTCTAATTGGAGTTCACTGGAGTAAAGCTTTCCAGATTGAATTTATTTCTTATCTTGTCTTTGACCTAATGAATTTCGGAATGGTGCATTGGTCTTTAAGATCTTGTAGTCTACTTCATGTTGTTATATAGGTTCTTTTTAAGTAGTTTCTTGATTTTATAGGTCAAGCAGTGATCAGTTTGGGCCTGGCCAGTAAACTGGAGGCACAAAAGTGTTTGGTAAAACTTAATTCATCATTTAATAATGTGGGCAGTAACTTTTTTAACATAGAGGCCACTATGTTCTTGACAGCTAAATCCCCTTTACATATCTAAAATAATAATTGAAAAACTGTTCTTTTATTCAGCCGAGTTGCTTTTTTCTGATATTAAAGCAGTTTGATGTAAAGCAAACACAAGAAATACGTAAGAGGGCAAATACTTTCACAGTCTGTAAACTGGTAATGCTGGTGAATATTCAGATCTTGCTCTGCAAACAGTAGTTCAAGCATTAAAGCGTCTTCTTGAAAGCACATTTCTGACATCTTAAGAGGGTCAGAAGGTCTTGACTTTTTGAAGTAAATTACAAAAGGGCCGAACTCAACCTGTGGGAAACAAAATGTATTCTGTTTGCTTTTAGCTCTAGCAGCTCTTGCATCTCCTTCAGCTTGTAACAGCCCTTAGGTCCGGCTGCCTCACAGGCTTTTGTAGGGGGAGGTCCTCAGCATGTTCACACATCGCTGGAAGAGCTGGAGTGTTTGTCTTTCACTGTGACCACAACACAAACAACTTCCCCCACAAATAAACAAAACATGAGGCAGGGGCCACAAGTGCAGCAGGATGCTGTCCAAGAAGCACAGACACAAAAAGTTCGGGCCGCCCTCTGATTTAAAAGTGGGGCTTTTGTTTTTTTTTTACGTGTAGACTTGATGCGTATGCACATGCACTGATTTGCAACAGGAAGTGTGTTTCTTTGTGGAGGAATGCAGGTCAGTTTCATACCAAGATAACTAATCAGAATTTTTCTCCCATGATTACCCACACCTCTGAAGGCCTTTTCTATATATGTGCACCTTTGTGGGGGCCTCAACTATTTAAGGAAGAGGAGTATAGAGGCAAAGGGAAGGGGGGGATGGGCAGAGAAAACACAAAACTTGCTGACACGGGGCATAACTTAATTTCCACGGTAGGGGGACAGCTGTGCAGAGTAATCTGCCATGGCAGCCCATTCAAACTTCAATGGTTCACTTGACCCACCAAGGAAAACTCAAACTGCATCCAGCCCCCTCCGGTGAGGAGGCGGTGACCGGGCCACCATTTATAGGATTGTCTTAAAGAAACATACCCATCTCTCTTGTTATTGATAACACCCCCCTCCTCACAAACACACCCACACACTCATGCAGCCAAGTCAGTGGGATTCTTAGCTAACCGGACATCTCAACAGGCCACATGAATTTTTAAGGAGCTCATGTTCTAGTCTTTCAGAAAAAAATCATCTTAGTTTCCACAACAATATGATGCAAAGCAACAAATTGCACTTACAAATGTGCAGCGATGTTTGGATTACAGTAAATGTACATGGAAGTACAAGTAGTATACAAAAAAACAATATATTGGAAAAATATCAATGAAAACTGTCTTGTGTGCATCAATCTTAGCTTTAATGGGAAAGCTTGAAAGTACATTTATGTATTTATGTACTTCTGTACTTTCTGTACTTTTCACTCTACAACCAAAAATAACTCCTAATTATTTTTGTGCAAGCATTAAAATGAAAGCAAAGCTAATAATTTAAACAGAAAAAAAGTTCTCTCCCTGAAAATGAATAATGAGGCCAAAGCATGGGAATTGTGAGGAGTTAATAGTTTAGCTGTGGAAGTCAATAGGGGCTGGAGGTCTCACTCCATTAAACTGACCCCCAGGGCCACGTATTCATCCCTCACGCATTCATTTCCTCTTTTATGTTCTCTTCTGCTTTCAGCAGAGCGCAGGCGGTAGTGGAGCTTCACACAGAACTGCCCTGGTACAGACTGTAGGTCATAAATATGTTGTTTAGCTCAAGACGCTTTGTTAACCTGAGTACAAACAGAAGCCCTAAAAGTTAACAGAAGAGCCAGGATCACAACACTGATTACTGGTTGTGTCTCTCATCGTACTTTTACTTTAAGTCTTTATTTAAGTGTTCATAACCCTTCAGGTTTTTAGGATTTCAACTTCAAACTTCACCATATTTTATCAGCTATCCCCTCAGCATGATGCTGCCACTAACAAATGTCATCTTAGAGATGTTGTGTTCAGGTTGTTGTCCAATGTTAGTTTACCTTCACATTTTGATGAAGTTCAGGTTGGGTCTCATTCAACCAGAACTCCTCCAGAGCTACAGTACATGGACCTCTTGGCTCCCTCTACTCAACCTGTTGGCTTATGGGGATAGTTTTAGTCTTGGTAGGTTTTAAAAACGGATTGAGCATAAACTTCTCAACAACTTTCACTCTTATTTCTTGGTCTTTATAATGTTGTTTGCTCATGAATGTTCTGCAAGGCCATTTTTGGTCTTTGGTCTGAATCAGCTTAGTTTTTGTGTTCTTCACACACAGAGAAAACCCCCAGCGAACCAAAATCTGTTACCACAAGCCACACTGGGAACAGTCATTCTCTTTATTGGTCTGAGGTATGTCCATCAAATGGAAATACAAGAAGCAAATTTTGAGCTAGCAGGAAACATGGAGAAATTAGTCACATCATTAGTTTATTTCTTTGTACTATTTCATGCAAAATTATGAGAAGTATTCTGACTAACTTTGAGAAGACATCTTTAAAGTTTGATGAAAAAGATGCACTG
Source organism: Poecilia formosa (assembly GCF_000485575.1). Taxonomy (NCBI): domain Eukaryota; kingdom Metazoa; phylum Chordata; class Actinopteri; order Cyprinodontiformes; family Poeciliidae; genus Poecilia; species Poecilia formosa. The sequence goes on from NW_006800031.1 coordinate 1,767,067, forward strand.
CCATTGTTTATCAGTTTGTTTACTATATCTAGAGTTTGTTTTTGCACCATTCCCAAGAGCACATGGTGTCGATGCGGTTGTTTTGGTGTAGCTGCAGTATTCACATCTTCATTTTTATTGCCATAATTCTTAAAACGTTGAAACCATTGGGTTTTTGTGAGTGATGCATTTATTTGGACAGCATATAAAACAAAACCTGCTGAAATAATACACATCTTCATAAAGGGTCTTGGTCCAGTTCAGTTTATATACATATGCTGTCCAGTAGGGTTTTTGTGTTCTCACCAGATTAGTAAATGATCCATATAGGCTCAGTGTGACCTTCTAAACACTGCTTTTTAGATCTCTTTTTGTGCTGAGCTTCCTGCAGAGGCATTTGTAAACATCTTCAAGTGAAATCCCCAGAGCAAACACATGCAAAAGCCTCCGGCATGCCGCTCTTCACTCCTCTGCTGAAAGGGGTTCAGGGCAGAGGACATCTGCGTTTGAAGTCCAACAAGTGGCTGTAAAAGAAGTGCTGAGTGCAGTTTGGAACAGGAAGCAATCACTTGATTTAAAAAGCAGAAAATACAACATAAACAAACAAAAAATGGGTGTTTTTTTTTTTTTTAGGCGTTTCCTTTTTTTTTTCTTGTTGCTAATGCTTCATAATAAAATGCCAATTTATTTTATTTCTCCAGTAATTGCTAAGCACAAAAAACAGGCAGCAAAAAGCTACCTGTTTTGTCTTTAAATCTCTTCCCCACACCAGCTCTGTCTCTGTGTTACATATGTTAATCCATACATCTCTACATGTGATGAATTTCTAATACACTGAGCTGACATGACTTGAACCCACAATGAATAATCCAGTTTAGGCACCAATAGCCGCACACACAATTGTGTAGTTTAGCAAAGCAATTGGTGATTCAGGGTCAGGAATAAAGCTCTCTTTGTGCTTCGCTTTACAATGGAGCAGGAAGGCTTTCAGACGCATCTGCATTGTTTTAGGGAGCGAGATTGAATCCATGAACAAGAAAACAGAAAACGCAGAACAGAGACGTTCCACTTCTTCTGCAGTTCCTCATTCTTGTGATTCTGAAAACAATCAAACTTCACTGGTCTTTGGGACTCATACCTGAAAGAATATAAACATAAATAGGTGCCCCACTTTTCCAGCACTGGTTTGTTGTAAACAATGTGGCGATACATAGTGAGAGAATAGGACAAGACTAAACAACTGAACTATGCAAAAAAAAAGATAGTATAACTGATGGAGATCATAATCTAGAAGTAAAAGTCAGGTTTATTTATTTTTGCACCATCCTGTTTACTCTTCTTTCTGCCCAAAGATAAAAAATCCAGTTCATGAGCCTGTTTAGTGAAGACACAAAGTTGAGCGAGTCCTTTCTTGATCCGCTTATATGACACGTTAAGGACAGTGTAAAAACAGCACGGGAGGGCGGGCCGTAAAACTGGGAGTTCGTAATGTCTGGAGCTGGAAACAGGATTTGTGTGCTTGCATGTATGCGCAGGGGGGAGGGGACAATCAGGAGTGAAAGTGAACAGGCTGCAGTTCTGGCAAGGTGGTGGGAGGGTTGTTTTTGTCAGCAAAAGTAACAGAGCAAAAGAACATGCACAAACCAAGGAAATTATGCTGATAGGGCCTTTGTACACAACTCCACAAATGCTTTGAACAACAAGTAAGAGAAAAAGCCTCTAGCATACTTAGATTTTCCAAGTATGCACAAAACATTACAAGTCTAAAAAGGCAAGAATGAGTTTTAATCTGATAATGTAGATCAAACTTTTACTGACCTAAAATTCTGCAGAAACACCATCAAGTCATCCAGAATGGGCTTCTCTTTATTAGCAAATATTCTGTGAGGACATTTTTCTCACCTCTAGTCCAAAGCAGTTGATTAGTTTGCTAACGTGTAACTTTTTTTTTTTGGGGGGGTGTTTGGTTGTTTTTCACACAGAGAAAACTCAAAGCGAACCAAAATCTGTCACCACAATACACGTGAGAACATTCAGCCTGTTTATTGGTCTGAAGCAGGAGCATCAAAAGTAAATACGGGAAGCAGATGCTGTGATCTGAGCCAGTAAACAGGGAGAATTTAATCATACATTAGTTTGTTTCCATGAAAAGGATTATTAGAAGTCTTTAAAGTTGGTTTGGGCTTTATGCTTTACAAAAAAGATTTTAATCAAACCATGCACCATTTCCTTTCCACTTATCAATTATTCCCAACTTTTTGTTGATTTATTAGATAAGCTCCCCCTGAAAAAATAATCAGTACCCATAAAACGAACCTTGGCTTTGATCGTATAAAATATGCAGAAGGAGAGTCAGATATAACGCTGCAGTTATTTTAGTTACTGCATTCAGAACTCTTTTAGTGCTGATTATTATGGTAACTATGCATAAGTCCTGTACTTTTATGCGTACTTCTAACAGCTAGTATGAGGAGAGCCTGACACTAAAACCCATGACACAACACAGTGGAGAATTTATGAATGTCTGTTTGACTTGGAGTCGTGTGAATATTTAGCAAAACAGTCAAACATGAGACCCCAGAACTGGATTTGCAGAGAGAAAGATGTAAATATTTGGATTAGAGACCAACTTGTGGCTTCAACTCTGAGATGACATCATCCACACTGTGAAGCTATTTCTCTCCACACTTTGACAGCGACATTCGGTCTTAAGATAGTTTCTCTAGTTGTAGTAGCATAAGGTCTTGCTCAACGTGTCACTGGATTTATGAGCCAGACAATCACTTCCAGATTTTCAAAACAAATTGTTGGAAATAAAGTTTGTATATATTTGTTAAATGAAAATGATGCTGTGTGGTTCGGGAATAAATTACTCCCCTCCCTTTAAGTTATTAGCTGCGAATTGCATCAAAAACACAAATTTACGAAGCTTTGTTGTATTCGTGCCACGTTTTCTGTGCTTTTCTTTACTCGTTTGTTTTTCGCCTCCCTGCTGGCCACCGAGCTGAATAAATTAACTGTTCTTTGTCTGATTATACACATTTTTCTTCTGCTTGTGAGGTGAGACCAAAAGGTCTAAAAATGTCTGTGCTTGTTGGAGTAGCTTTACATAAAGGAGCAAATTATCACGGATCTGAGAACTGATTAATTTCTCTGCAGCCGTTTCGTTTTACATCTGTCTCTGACTGGCATATCAGCTTCCAGTGGGTCCTCGGCCTTTGTTTGGAGCAAAGGAAACAACAGCTGTTGCTTTCACAGGATTTTCTAACCCCAGGTCCTTGGAAAGAAATTAAATCTCCTTCTTTTCTCTGTTTTTTTTTTTTTTTTTTCTCATTTGAAAAAAAAAAGAAGTGAAAAGTACCCTTAACAGGAAGAAGGACGTCAGCTGACGCCAGTTACACATTTTTCACTCCATTTGTGACACCTGTAGTCTTTAATTCATTTTATCCCTCTAATGTAAGGAAACACTTCATGTGCTTTCATCTCTCTCTTCACCAGAGAAGATCTTGGAAAGGGGATGAAAACAGACAGAAACCGACATATTCTGCTCCTTCTTTCACCTGTCTCGTTATTGGCAGTGATGAAGGACACGCTCAGAATTCCCCCCAATTATTGTGTCTGAGAGCCGCCTCTTGCCCTGCGTCCACCTGTTGACAGAGCTGCTAAATGAGAGCCGGGCAGGAATGTTAATCATAGAATCTGACATGTTGCTGGAGATTTGGCCTTCAGCCTCCTGCCGGGCCTCTCGGACAGGTGGCTTTTGAGCAGATATAATATGAGGAGTTTGGAAAATGGTGAAAACTTTATTTATTTTTGGACATAGCAATTACACATCACCAAATGTAAGGTTGGTGTTTCTTGGTTTTGAAAATTGAGGAAAAAATCCTGAATCAGTGTAGCATAAGCGACGTAAATTTGAGCCATGTAAATACTGCGATGTTTAAGTTGCTCTTCTGGTTATAGTGCCAAAACAATCAGCGAAAGTGACCCATTTTTTCTGTCTCCACAGAGAGATTAAAGATTTGTATTAGAGGCAGACCAGATTTCATAAAACTGTGAAATGTCCCTCTCATTTAACAGATACAAAACCTCAAAACTGCTTACAACTGCAGTGTTGTTAGGCAACTGTTGTTGCACAATACAAGTTTGTTTAGTATCTCGTCTGTGAGTTTCCCAACCCTTTTACACTGACAGTTAAACCTATCAGTGTAATAGATCAACAACCCAATAACAGCTTCCTGTTTTACTCCAAATTAAGTCTCAGGGGATGTTTGGTGTAGAGCTAGAACAGGTGACCCATGTGAGGAGGCTCTTGGACACGGTCTTCCAGGGTTCCTGGCCTCCAGACCTTTTCTGCATTTCTCTACACCTTATCTAAGCAAAACAACACTATTTTCACAAAGATTTAGTTTGTGAGGTTATCATAAGCTAAAAAGATCTCAGTACACCCCTACAACTTCAGATGCCTCCTGTCAGTGGCGCAACTACACATTATTCAGGTGGATGCGACAACATCCACCTGAATATCTTCGCCCCCCCCGAGGTGAAGATACGTGAAGTGTGAAAATCGCTACATTTACCTCGTTATGTGCGAGAGGTGAAGGAGTGTGAGGCGCGCTGAAGTGTATGGGAAAACATAATCGGTGCGTCGCCCTCTCCAGACGGGGTTTTGGCGCCCCCTCTGGTGCTGCGCCCCTATGCGTTGCATACGCTGCATACCCACTTTTTGCGCCTCTGCCTCCTGTAGAAAAGACAGTTATTTTGCAACAATGATAAGCAGTATGTTTGGAGGAGTCAAGGAGAGGCTAGTGGTGCACTAGACACAGTGGTTGGAATCACGTGTGCATTATGTTTCAACCTTTCAACTTTGTTTAATTCCTGAAGATGTTACAACATCTGTATGTTAACTTTAAATCAACTCCTCTAACCCTGCATGGACACTATTAAGTGTTCAAACAGGCTAATGAATGACGTCGATCTAAACTCTGATGAAAATGTATAAACTATGCTTGAAATCCCTGAAAACAGATTTGCTTTAATTAGCTTTCCTACGTACGATGGCAAAAATATCAACCAGAATTGTGTTTTCTGTGTAAAAGTCGAAACGTTTTCTTGAAATAGACCTGATGAGCCTTTTCTTTGAAGATTTGTTGAAAAATGTGTGAAGAATTTATGATTCTTTCTTTCTCTGTGATAAGAGATCCAATAGATTTTGAAGAACTATCCTTTTTTGTGTGCCAGTTATTGCAGCATTATTCCTAGAAAAGCTGCTGCCAGAGACTGGCATTGTATGATGAAGTGAGACGGGCAAATTTATCTCGTAATTCAAGCAGCCTCAGGGCACAAAGGATCATCAAACCAAAACACAAACTAATTGCAGAGCATTTTCATGCAGGTTCAGCAGATGATCTGTTTGATGTGTCTGTGTGCAACATGTACATGATTTGTCATCATTTTAGGGGGAAACCACAATGTTTTATCTTGTCATAAAAATCCAAGCCGAGTGGTGGCGTGGCAGTGGTTAACCAGCATTAGGGAAAGATACTGTTATGGAAATTATTTTATAAAAGGGTAGAGAAAACAATTCTAAGGAATGAGAAAGATCGATCTTTGTCTTTAAATGTTTTATGCGAAGGCAGAAGCATTCAAAGGCCCCGACAAGTCAAAGAAGCAGAACCTGGAAATGAAGTTGTACATCCTTTATACACTTCACAGTTAACCACAAACAACTGGGAAAAAAACTCAGCCCGTCAGTAACAGAACAAAAAAAAACAACAACTGGATTCTTAGAAGCACATAAACTGAAACATACTTGAACTCTTCTTGCTCTCTGTGTTATCTGACCTTTCAAATGCACAGGTGTGCTTCTTGGACAATGTGCTAAAATTCTGCGGTGCTATTTAGAGCTATTTAGGTGCAAAATAAAAACAATAAAAAAAAAGTAAAACGGAAAAAATATTAGAGAGACATATTTGACTATGTCAAAACAATGAAAAATGTGCAAACCATGATTGTTGCAGCAACCAGCTCTTTGCTATAAGTAAAAATAGCTGTGAGACGACATTCGTAAAAAAAAAAAACAAACAAACTGCATTACGGTGACAGCCTGAAATAGTTGATTTCCTTTCTACCTTCATACGTCTTGGAAACCTCGACTGGATCCAGCCGATTTAGCACCAGATGACGCTAAACCTGAGCTAATGAGAGCAATAACTCTGTAATTCATCGTGTCTTCTGTTTGATGGATCAGAGGGCAACCTATTCCTCCCTTACACTGTAAGTGCTGGCTGCCGTTCTGCTGGGTTCTTCTGTCGCTGTCCGTTATACGCTGGAGTCACACTGCGTTTGCTGAGAGATGAGGTGTGCAAGTCTCCTCAGCAAAACGCATGCGAATGTTGATTTTTCTCTGAAGCTGCTCTTTGTTGGAAAAAGCAGAAGGGACGGTATTTGCTGGCCTACGTTACACTAAGTTTGTCATGTCAAAAGAGAAAATGCTTATTTGACAAATAAGCATTTTGTCATGTCGGAGCAAAATGCTCATACAAATTTAGAAAACAATACTAACAGTGTCCAAACCAGAAATTCCTGAAACTTCACAATGCTTCTAAAATAGCTCTGATGAGGAAATAGGATCTCTCTGTTGATTTAATCTGCCCAGATTTGAATGAGGCAACATGCATGAGTTTAGACAAAAGTCAGCTCATATTTATATATAATTCTTTAATTACAGACAGAGTAATTAGCATTTCCAGTGTCTGCATCATGCACATATTTTTAAATGTACCATCATCTGGAGAGGTATTTTTGGTACTGAAGAAAAGGGGGGAGAAAGCGAAACCACTGTGCTGCTTACTTACAAAAACAGGGAAGGACCTTACAGAGTATAGAATTGATCCTCCAGATTTTCCAGTGAGCTATGCCTAATGTATGTAACATCTAGTTTATCATATACTCTTTAAAAGTATATTGGTACTTTTTTTAAAAAGTCAAAATACTAACTGTAGAATATTGTTTCAACTCTTGTGTCCCAGGAAACGGTCTCTAAACAGAACTCAACTAAATAAATTCTGTAAAGACATTTCCCTCTTCATTGCACAATGTGGGTGAGGCACACTGAGGAATCTCTGCCCTGCTCAGCTGTTCCACACACAATAGAAGAGGTTTGGGGTGGGTGGGAGTAACTGGATTATGAGCCATTTCTTCATTTTTACTCTTATATTATCAGAAGTTAGTGCTGCATATTTCTACAGTTGCTTTGTAAAGATCAAAACCTGGCTTGAGACTTTTTATCTTAGCTTGTAAATTATATTTATTCTGTCTTGTCTATTTTTTAATCATCATTGTGTTATTTTAAAGTCATCAAATTAAGTTATAGTAATGCATTCTTTGTTGTTATTGTTTTAACCAATATTTATGCATTATTTTAAGATTACACTTTTGAACAATCTCATTAGAATTCATATTTTATGTAAATTGTTTGTGGTTTGACAAAAAACACTTTGAGCTACTTTTGGATCTATGAAAGACACCCAATATATACACACAAACTTACTCATTTTTTGAGAGAATCCCCCAACAAACTCAAGACTATGAATGTTTTAAATTAATTAATTTATTTATTTCTCCAACACTTCAGTCTTATAAGCATGCACATTTTCATTTTTTAACTGTTCTTGCTTTTACCCTTATTTCCAAATATTATATTTTGACTTTTTGTTTTTACCACCAATTCAAACTCAAATGATTTTAAATTTAAAGTCAAAAGAAATGTTCCAAGCAGAAGTTTCATAACTTCAAGTTACTGAAATGAAAACCTAGACAACATGAAACCTCATCCTCCTCTTTGTCTCAACCCAAAAGTCACATAACAAAAGCGACTGGTTGGTTTTTTGAGCTGGAACATCCCCCCTGACACCCAGCCTCCTCTCCCTCTTGAGCACCAGAAGAGCTTCCAGGATCTAACGCTCTTAAACAAACAAAACCTCAATAGGAGAAGAGCAAAGGCCACAGAGCTACATTTAACTTTCTAATGTTCTGCTTGTATAATCTCAGCCCATTGGATAAAACCTTTTGTCACCATGTTTGGCTTTTCAGCTATGTCGAGAATATTTTAGGTGTTTGCTTTGCAGCCATTCAGACACGAGCCATTATTTGTGATGTTTATTTTAGTGAAGCCTCGCCTCAAGTTTTAAGCAAGTACATGCAGTGCAATGTGGATTTAGCTCATCTAAATTCCTTCACTCAGCGGTCTCTATCATCTAATAAGCAGCTTTTGTGTGCTTTTTGACACTCACAGTTTATGAACAAAGGAAACCATGTTAATGACACTCAGCTGAATTAACCTTGATCAAATAAAGTGACCGCAACATGAAACCCACCCTTTCACATCCAAACCACTCTAAGCTCAAAAGCAATCATCATAATCTTTTTCTCCTTATAAACTTTGAATATACAGCAATTTCCAGATTTCAGCCCTCAAGACTTTTGTGCCATTTTTTTTAAGCATTATTGCTTGAAAAATAAAAGAAAAAGCAATGATGTAAAATCTCTCATGAGGAAAAACAAGAATTATAAAACAACACAAAAATCTGTGTTACAGAAAATTAAGTTGTTGCAAATACGTTTGGACAAAATTAGCTGTTTCTGTTGCAATAAATATTTCCACTGGCATTAAAATTTCTCAATGCTTTGCCTATAAACCATTAAGAAGTCTTCCTTGATAATTAAAAAAGTACCAGTTCCACTGGTAGATTATTTCAATTATAACATGGGAAAAATGTTATAGGTCAAATAATATAGGAATTAAACTAACCTCCAAATAATTTGCTGAAAATTTATTTGTAAGTTTGTCTTATTTCAAGTCTACTAAGACATTTGCACTAGGAACTAGACCAAAATCACTTGGTAATATTTTGTAATGCATGCAAGTTGGACGTCAGTGGGGGCCGAAGAGGCTGGAAGCCGTGGCTTGCTAATTACCAGCAGTGTAATCTGGATATAATTTACTGGTATAGCAAAATGAATCCATTTCAGAAATTAACTTCACAACGTCAGACAGAATGAAAAAATATCACTTTATGGAGTAGAAATTGACACAATTCAGAGCCTTACATACATACAAATCAAATCAAATTGTATTTGTACAGCGCCTTTCAGCAGCAAGGCATTCAGAAGTGCAGAACACAGTAACAGTTTTAATAAATATGATCATACATAATAAATATGATCGTGTAAGGTATAAAATGACCAAAGATACAAAATGGCGAAGGGGCAAAATGACCATCACTCACTCTGAGTGGTCGTCAGACAAATAAACCACCATGTGCCAATGTTAAACCCAGTCATTCTAGTTTAACACATGATATACTTTTTCTCTTGCATATAAGCTCTATAAACTCTGAACTTCAAAAGGTTGTAACACAATGAGTTATATGGCATTGTGTTGCAACAGTCCGTCCTGTAATCCCAATCATTTCCAGTGTAAATAAAAATCTGTTGCGAAAATAATGTAATGACAAAGTGTTCACTTGAACCGCCTGAAAATATTTGTGGTAATATTTGTGTAAGATATTTGCTCTTATTATTTTTGACCTACTGGTTATCGATTGTGGACTCATGGGGTCATCCAAGGCAAACAAAATTATTTACTACAACTGTTGGTGGAGAATTTAACACCTTAGTTTTCTTGCCCTCTCCATGCACCTTTGAGGGGAGCTACTCCAAAAGTGATGCAGAAATACAGCAGGTTATGCCAACAGTCATTGGTCTCCTGTCTAAGTAAAACACAACTCCTGCATTTTACATTATTCCCTTGTAAAGCTGCAGTATGTAACTTTTATAAAAATATATTTTTTCACATATTTATTGGAACTGTCACTATGTTGTGACAGTAAGGGATGAAACAGATCTGTGGGGGGAAAAAAAGCCTCTGCTTTCTCCCAGTACTCCCAGTGCTAACTAGAAACAGCTAGTCAGAGTCAGGAGGAGGGTCTTAGCGCTGTAAATCACAATCTTGTATTGCGCTGCTCATCCCTCTTTTGCCTCGCCCTGAGATCTCTGAGGCTCTGTGGCTTCTTCCTGATAGCAGAGCATGTCGTAAATGCTCAAGCTAGTTAGAGCTGTAGTGGTAAGTTGTTTCCCAACCATTAACACATTCAGTAGTGAGTACATGAGCATGATTGACAGCACTATGGCTCTGATTGGTTGTTTTTAGTTGGGGTGCATTTCTTCAGATAGAAATAGTAGCTTAGGGATGAAGTAGAGGAGATTAATCTTTTCACACATTATCTGTCTTGTGCTGTCAGGACATCAAGTCAAATCAAATTGTATTTGTACAGCACCTTTCAGCAGCAAGGCATTCAAAAGTGCAGAACACAGTAACAGTTTTAATAAATATGTGAAACATACTTTTTTTTACATTTTTTTTAATAAATGTTATGTATAGTAAAGTGCATAGTAACTAACATCTGAATTCATGGCTAGTAATTTTGATTATATATCATTTAACTTTTTTTTTTTTAGCAAACTCAAATAAAATGCAACACATGAAAATCATTTAGTTTTGCCAACCTAACCAAGATAACATGTGCCCTACAGTCTGCTGACTGTGCTCAAATGTTCATGGTAGGAAATTGAAAACTTACTCATACAAGTTGAGGAGGCGGAAACTAAAACAATTTAGTCTGGCATTTGGAAAGCCTGCATTCAAAGCCTGAAGGGTTTTTGTTTTTTTTTTGTATTAACTTGCATTTTTGCTCAAAGAACTGCTCATAAACTTTGGCTGGCACGCAGTCCCAAAGGCAAAACATGTTTCAAATAGAGAACGACATCCCTGTCTTGACTAGATTTTGATTTATTATCATGCTGGTTTAGATCATGCTATGTGCTGCACATAATTCATGGCTTAGGTATTAGACTTTATAGAAGCTGAATAATGTATAGCATATTTCTAAAGCTACACAACTCTTCCTTTGATCATTTCAGCTCAAGTTCAGACACTTTTCAGAGTAAAACTTTGCAAATGCTGGATCTACAGGTTCCTGCTGTGATATCCTGCTATGAATTACAGCTATTCTCTGAAGATCTGAAATTGTTGCGTAGTGACCAAAAAGCTGGAAAAGAAGCACAACAGTCATAGTTATTAAATCACTATTTCATTCTTTGTACGTTTAATAGAGTCCTCTTCAATTTACTAACTTTTTTACTTCTAAATGTCTTTTGACCTGAAATGGGTATAGTAGATATTATTATCAAGCTCAGTTAAACATGTTGTTGAAACAGTTCTTGTGAAACCCAACTTCTCTCCAAATAACTATAGATCCATTTATAAAGTATTTTATTCCCAAAAAACACAGTATGGCTAACCAACTGATTTATTTTCTGGAACAACAGAAAATTTTAGATGAATACTAATGTGGATTTTGTAAAATTAATTGATCAGAAACAGCATTGCTGAAAGGGTCCAGAGGCATCATGATGGCTGCAGGAAATGGGAAATTTAGTCTTGTTAGACGTTGAGGTAGCCTGGCTATTGCCTTCCTGTGCTACTCCGCTCGATTCAAACCTCGCTTATGTCACAATCTGTTCTTTCTCTCTTTGACTTGGATTCCCTCTGGTATATTTTGTACCCAGCCAGTCAACGAACAGTGACGTTAATTTTCTGTGCTGTTTTAGATTTGTAGTTTAGCAATGGCGGTGGAGGAAGTGAAGGAAGCTGTTCAGCTCATGCTGGCCTAACTTTCAAATATTAATATCAACATCCGCTTCATTCAGCTCGGCTCTTCTGTCTTCGTGGTAAAGGATGGTTGTTTACAGGGAAACCAATTTCCTATAACCTTAATGGCACGGCACCTTACATAAATCATGGACAAATGTTAGTGTGACATTTAAAAAATCAACAGAATCCACACCTCCAGGAAGCAATTGTTTCTGGATTGTCAAGAGTCCAGACCAGCTGTATGAAGTAAAGTGTAGTACAACAGGCTGGTTTTTACCAGGCTAACCTTTCAGCAGTTTTTAAAAAAGTCCATCAAACCATCTTCACTAACAGACTTCATCTGGTTTGGATCTCTATAACTGTTTTAGAGTGACTTAGACTTTTTTTCCCCCCCGTCCCTCTGCCTCATACGGAAAGTACCCAAGAACAATTGTTGGCTAATAAGGACCACATATGTTTATTTTTTCTTTCTGGATGTGATTAGTAGATTTTAAAACCTGTGGCAGGAGAAAATGGTTTTGGTCAGATGAGTGGCTGCATGAAGGGGAGGAAGGGAGTGAGTGTCTCTTTTGTTGCAGGAAGTGCGACAAGTTGGGCAAATGAAAATGGGTCAGTTTATAACCATCTGGATGCTAATTAGTATCTCTAAATAATTAATTTTTCGAGTAATGATTATATTAAAAGTATCTATTATCTTGACAATTTTTGTGTTTGACATCTTGCTTTTGACTAATTAATGGAGAACATAAGAAACAGTTACTATTGATTTCTTTTTTCTAATGATTACATTTTTTTAGGTGTTATTTTCCTGAAAAGTGAAGATGGGTTTTGAACCAAACACCTTCTTGATGCGAGGCCACAGTGCTGAGCGCTTCACCACAGTGCAGCCGACAACATGGACTTATGCTCTAATTTACGTTATCATCCTAGCATGCTGTTTGGGTATTTTGAACTAAAACTAAAATACAACTTTGTTCAAACTTGAACTGAAACTTTGCTTTGTGAGCAACTAACTGAGGTAGAAATGAATGTTGTCAGATATCGAGACAAATGCATGTCTTGAAAAGCAGCTGCACCCTGAGGCATCAGCAGACCCTCCCAGCTGCTCTAATTGTACATTAATTAAAATAGTTCAGTTGCTCGAAGGAAAGAATATTGCAGTGATAGTTCAGGGGTAGCACCAGAGGAGGAGGGCTGTGCTCTGGGACATCATGGGGAGGGATTTTATCTATAGCTCTATTCATGAAGAAATATTTCTCTCCATTTGTCAGAGGGCTGTTTCCTCTGTGAGCTCGGCCAGAAGATAAGAGAAATGACTAAGGGCAGGAGACAAGCTAATGGGGGAAGAGCTTTCCCATGGCCAACCAAACTACTAGCAGCTGGCCATCTGCGAAAACACTACAAAGTAAGAAAAAAACATTTTCCCAACATGTTTAAGCTATCACCAGTTTCACATTTCTAACTTTTTTTTAATGCTTTGGTTTATACGGTAATAAGTTTGTGGCACTTTTTGTCACAGTTTCTGTCGTGGTTTCAGTTAAAATTGCAGGTTCAGGATCACAGAATGGAAAGACCTTATTTGGAAGGTCATATAAATAGCTCCTTATTAATATTATGACATAAAATAACAATTCTTAAGCCTACAAACATCATCAAAATACATAAATTATTAGGAAGCAGTTGCAGATTTAAATCAATTTAAAATGTCAAAGAAGTTTTATATTTTCTTCAGTGCAAAACCCAGATCTTCAATTTTCCTGCTCATTAGCTTAAAATCATAACTGTTTTTGAGTGCTTACAAGCAGCTGTATTTCACAAGTTGCACTGACCATATTTACCTCTTTCTCACTCCATTTCCAACTGACAGACATTTTTAATTTGTTTTGGTGACGTTTGAAGACCAGTGGTTGCTTCCTTGAAATGTATTGTTTTATTGCAGGTTCGCACTGCAACAAATAAACTAAGCTTTCCAATCAAATGACTCTGCAAGACTGGTGTAAATGCACCAGAAAGGATAAATAGTACTACAAATGGTTAAATATTGCATGTCGTGTACTTCAGTTAAACTCTGTTATCTGACACTTTCATATGTCTATGTGGATGTTCTGACTTCTGGTCACAGTTTGGACTGGAGGTTGGTCATTTTGCACCATTTTTAGTAATTTTGCAGTTGCTACAACTGTTACCATTTCTGGTTTCCATCAACTTTTCATACTCACCATACATCAATTCAGGCACATCCACAGACACACCAGGTGGAATGTCGTCAATTAGAAATCCATAAATTTATTTAAATTGATTTTCTATATTCCATTCATGATAAGCTGTATGGAATGAATCTAATAAATAACATCTGAAAGCAGGCGGTCTGGTCAGGGGTTATTATTTCTCCCTTTCACAAATTGGTGAAGGGGTGAAATGAAAAGCGACTAAAATGTTTTTGTAGATTAAACTTTTGATTGCTTAATATGTATTTTCTTGTTCCATTTCATGTCAAAGTGCTGCAGGTGACACATTAAATCAGCTGTACAAGAAAAGCTCTGCACTGATTACAAGCCGGTAGAAAATTTGTAATGACCTTATTTCCCCACCAAATTCCACCACAGTTAAACATCAAATGCTTGTAATATCTGAAAAGGCAATTAGAATTTAAATACTGATTAGAGAGAGAGTGAGGATGGAAAAAAAAATCTTGTAAGTAATCACACACACACTCACACACACACACACACACACACCCACAGACTCACACACACATAAACAGAGTTTTCATGGGCCTATCCAAAGCCACCGCCGGAAAGCTTGTGGTCTGCGAGAGAAAAAATGTCCATAAACACGAGTGTGGGTTTGCCTTGGCTTGAACGTGTGACTGTCTCCGTCTTCGCTCGGTGTGTAAATCTTTTCTGCCTGGTGCTCTGTGAATCTGTGCATAGCCTTAAGCAGTATTTCTGAGCCAGCACGCTTTTTCCCTTCCCCAACAACGTTGCAGTGCACAATTGTTTCAGTGTTCCCCCCTTTCTGAAAAAGGCTTCCAGCCAACATAGGAATGGAATATAGAGTCATACGCCAGACAGAATGAGGGCCATGGCTGTTTCCTCTGGCGCTGAACCGTGCATAAGGATTGATCATCAAGGCGCTGAGAATATTTCTGCGCTGCATCATGTTTCATGTGAGCTCACCGCTACAGACCTGTCCTTCTGTTTTTACTTAAATCTGCTCTCACCTCTGCTCTTTCACCTCTTCCCTGAGAGTTGGCGTTTGCTTCCTGCTTCGCTACATCTGAATGATTCTGATTCAAATATGAATTCTAAGTGGAAATGAAGCTGCGGTTCATCAGTGGTCTATCTTTTCGCTGACCACTGTTAATTTTGTGGGAAAATCAAACCACAGTAAAGTCCATTTATGAAAAAATAAATATTAGGGCAGGCAAGGCACTGAAAGTCTTTCATCCAGAGAAACCAGAGAAAAACTTCAATTCCCAGGTTGATGGGGGTTGTGGATACACCACCAGAAGAAGGATGATGACCTGTCTGTGTTTAAACTTTTACTGTGTTAAATGTAATGTGCTGCATTTTATTGTTACCAAAGATGTTTTATGCAGTTTTTCTGTTTCATTCTAATCAAGTATGAGTAGGAAAATCAGTTCAACTCCTGAGCAAAAATAAAGTTTTTTTCAGGGAAAAACGTCATTTTTCCCTGAAAAATAAAGATTTTTCAGGGCCTGGTTTAGCGTTTGCATTAGTATTGCAGAAAAAAGTTTTATTTTCTCATCAAAGACCTACATCATTAAGTTATTTGTTAGAAAGTTGATCCTATTCACAGCTTGTGAGAACATGTGGATCTTCCAGTTCTTTTGTAGTTCCTTTTTGTTTTTTTATTATATTAACATCTGACCTGCTTTAAATAAGTTAAACCCACAACTAACAACAAGATTATGACTAAAATGCAATAAACAGCAGTCCATGACTGAATTACAGATAGAAAAATCAGACAATGGGCTGCTCCTTGCAAGTGGGAAATGTCAAATTTGTGGGTGGAAGTTTTTTTGTTTCTCAAGTTTAATGCAGAAATTCACATGACGTGTGGCTGAAAATCTCATAACACTCCCTACAATAGGTCACCAGGTTAAGTGCCCTTAGAAGAAGCATAAAGGAACTGTAAAGATGAGATTGGTATGTTGTTACAAAGCAACAACGTTGTCTTAAAATTTCTCGGAAATCCCTCAAAATGTATCCTTTGTATTTACTGTAAGCTAAGTGGAGCTGCTCATCTTGTAAAAAGGATTCAGACCCACATTTTTACATATTTTCAGCTCAAATGTTTTTCTTGTATTTTGTTTTTATTGGCATCTTGTGACAAAGCCACAAAGTAGCTTTGTGCCTTTTCAAAGTATTCTGAAGTGAAAGGAAATTGATACAAGGTGTCAGTGGGGTTTTTCTCCAGAGATGGAATTTTTCTGACTATTCTTTCTTGCAAAAGCTCAAGCAAATTGGATTGAGAGCATCTCAGAGCATCAGCTTTCACTTCTTGGGATAGATTCCTATTTGGATTTCACTGGGCCATTCCAATAATATATTATTTGAGCTCATCCCTTTAGTTGTAGCCATGGCTCTATCTTTAGGGTCATTGTCCTGCTGGGGAAAAAAAAAAAAAAAAAACATCCCCTCAAATCTTTTGCAGCTTAAACAAGTTTTTACTTGCACAACACAGCATGGTTCTGCCTCCACCATGTTTTATCGTGGTGATTTGCAGTTTTGGTTTACAGCCACACAGTATTTTACATTTCTGTAAAAAAAGGTCCTATCATGGTGGAAAACTCCAAGTATGTTTTCCTTTGGCAGCAGATTTTCTCTCCTGAGCTGTGAAGCTCCTCTACTGGCCTGGTTGCTTTTCTCATTATTGGGAGACATAACTCATCAGCTTTATTTTCTCATTCTTATTGCATGAAGAGTAATATTCAGGATACAATACTACTCTGATTAATTGGTCTATTTTGCAACCACACTCCAGCCTTTGGATTTGAAAGGCAGTGAAACAAACCACTAACTCTGTCTTCTGAGTTACAGCTAGCAATCTGTACTATTTTGTAATTTCCTCTCTAATGTTGACAAGAGCAGTATTTATCTATAAAGACTACGTCCTATCTTTGAAACGTGTCAATACGACCCATTGTACAGTATGTTCTTTCCAAAAGAATGGCTCATTCAGTGACATCATGTAAATTCCTGTGTTGGTGTATCATTTACTACTGTCAGCTCTTATAATTCAGAGGAGGTAAACTGCCTGATATCACAAGTGACGACCTGTTGATATGTTATTGCCGCAAAGCAGTTGCTAGGAGCCTTTTTAGTCAGCAATTAATTTCAGACTCAGGCCAAGGGTGGGTGTGACGGTCCAAATGACTCGGAGGGTTTGACAACCCAAGAAAACCAAGAAAGTGTGTGAGAGAGAAAATCCAAGGGAAATTCTGGGATAGCATGAGAGATTCCTTCAACCGACTTTATTTTTATGGATGGTAAACCACAGTATACAAACAAAAAGAAAAAAAGAAAGGGAAAAAAAAGCACATAAATTGTTCATGGAGCACCATTTTAAAAGCCCAAACCCTAGAAGCAGCTCTGTTGCAAGCCTCTGACATGACAAACATGCAGCAGATGAATCCTTTCAGCAAACCTCTGAAGATGTGGAAATTATGCAACAAAGGCTTTAGAGTCACTCAGAAACCTAGTTTGACCTTTAGCTGGACCCAGACAAATATGTTTCATTACACAATTTGCTAGGTACTTTTCTGACAGTGAAGCAGCAATGCCATTTTTTTTAATGTTCAAATACACAAACATTACATTGCAACATTTGTTTGAATAGTTTTCAATCCAACTTTTTGACTTCGATATGATTAATCAGAAAATGTTTTTGAGGAACAGAAGGGATCAATCAACTATAAAAACTTTAAAGATGTGTGCTGAGATCCAAAGGATTCGGGCACAACTTCATCACCATCACAGATTCATGAAGCGAGACAAAGAACTGGTGAGGTGAAGGCTCCAGCGACATCAATAGTACTGAGAAACTTGGATGCTGGTCATTTTGCCCAGTTCTTCTGACGTTTCGGTCATCCAGGAGTCCACTTTATGGGGCTTTATTTTGAAATAACTTGTTGCCACAGGATACTTCACTCTGACCAGGTCTCAAGCTGTCCCCACTGGGAGGGACATTTTGTCCCCACTTAGAAAACCAATTATTAAAAGGAATTTCTCATACTTTGCTTGTAGCTTCTATAATCAAATGCGGTTACATGACTCCAATAAATAATATCTGCCAGCAGGGCATTGCTCAATTTTAATTAGGTCTTTTAATTTACATTTGTATAACTATAGTCATATTTCATAATATTCTACTGGTCCATGTGAGGATGAGGCAACAGTGTTATAAAGTGTTCAGACAGAAAGCGATATGCCATTAAATTATGTAAAGCATTGAAACATGACTTTAATCATTATTGTTGTTATTTTTACTTTGAAAGGTTTGGAGCAGAACCTTTGTATTTGCTTTTTTTTCTGGTTTGTCCATAAATGTGACACACTAGCAACATCTGCAAACAATAAAACAATAAAACTCTGTCTGGACGCTGGAATAGACTATTGTGTGCAAGTTGTGCAAAAAGAAGATGGCCTATCAGCTTTCAAAACTAAAATACCATCTCATTGCAAAACATCACCAATAAACAAACAGCAGCAAGCACAGATGTCTGTGCCCACAGTTTGTATTTCTAAGGAAATATTTTTTCAAAGAAGTTATAAGAACGTTCCAAGGTTGCTAAAAAAACTTACAAAGGGTTTGTACCAATGTGATGGATGAATATCTTAAATAACATGATAAAAACAATAAATATTTTTCTTCAGCTCACATCACAACATATTCAATAATTTAGCAGCACAACGGGATTTTGAATTGAGAATGTTGCCTACTTTGTCGAAAATGTGAATATTTGTGATTAATTAGTTAATCTCAAACCAGTATAATTATTCTCCTCTCACTTCTGACATCAACAATATATTGTGGTCCACAAAACATGACCTCAGTAAATTTTCTTTTTTTTTTTTTGGCAAATCCAGGGTTAGTTATGTGTCAAAATCTTGGCATCATCATCACCAGTTGCCAAAATATTCAGACCAGCCAATCAAATCGTCAGTGATGCATTCCAGTTACGTCAGAATTTGCAGCTTGGTTTGATATTACACTGGAGGTATAACAGCGTATCGCTTAACATAAAAATCAACATTTTAACATGTCGATACATAAGTCGATATTATTTGTAGTAATTTGAGCTGCACTCTTACAAGTGTGATTCGTAAAACAATTTACGAATCACACTTGTAAGTAATAATTTAGCATATAAATATTGTAACCAATATTTAATGCAAATCTATTTTTATACCAAATGGTTTATTTAAATTTGAAGCAATGTTGAACTAATATGACGAGATACTCTCCAAATATCAGTGCAAAACTGCCTTTTTATATTGCTTTCTCAAAGAAGAAAGGAATATAAGAAAACCTGAAACATAGAAGCCAATACAGATTTTCTCTGAGCAATCACTGTGTGATGTTGCGCCTGTTCCGGTTTTGCTCCAGTCATTTGCTTGGCTGTAACTTTAATGGAGACCAACAACATCTGGACTCACTAAGGAGCTGTTAGCAGCTTGCTTATAATTGGCCATGACCCCTTATTTTGAAAGGTCATTGGCCAGAAAAGGTTGGGTAGTTTAGAAACAGGAAAATTAGCTTCCTGTTATTCAATGATAATGACCACATTAAGTGCAAAGTGAACTGAAGGTCATTAGGAAGAATATGATATCCAAACAGCTATTTTTGGATTTGCTCAAAAACAAAAGCAGCTCTAATAAATCAAAATCCAAACAGCTATTACGGGCTCAAAGAACACATTCATAGCTTTGCTGGTCTGACCAATGACCTTTGTGGGAATTTGCATGTTTATTGTCAAATAATTGCCAACTTAATTTATGTTTTCACAATTGCCTTGACATTTTTATGAGGACCAAGTGGACAAAGAAGCTTAAACACGGAGTTTGAAATTGCACTTTTTTAAACTAATACATGAATCAACTTGCTTAACCCATAGTGGCAAAGCCAAACCTGATACTATTCTCCAACATGCCTTTCTCACACCTTGCAGAGTCCTTTCATCATTATCAGCTTTTGTTCTTGCATCGAAAAAAAAAAAAAAAAACAAAACTCAACTGTAATCTTTGAAGCTTTATGCTCCCTGCAGCGATTGGAAAATGTCTCACAGAGGCGACAGCTCATTGCTGGTCCCGTACGGAGACAGAAAGGGCCCCGGGCTCGGCACTAACTAATTCCATATGGTACAGGTCTGGACATCCAACTGACTTCTAAGAGTGCTGCACATGGGTTCAACATAAACCTAGCATCTCATCTGAACAGGGGCCACAGGCTAAAAAACCCTCCCATGCTCTAAAGAGAAGCATCTGTACCCCATTGCTCTCAGTAACCATCTCACCCTTTGCCAAAGCCTCTACAAAATTATTTTTTTTTATTTTATATTGTTCAAAACATCAAGATAAATCAGATCTACAAATGTAACTGAATAAGCCAAAAGATTTTTATTTTTTTATTTTTTTTTAATCTACAAAACAAAAAAAAACAAAAAAAATCGATTGTGAAATTCTAAGCGACTTGGGTCTTTTTCTGAGAGGAACTTTGGTTGAGAAGTTCTCACTGACGATGCTGAAAAGAAATCCTGGCACTCAGAGTGGAATGGTGAATGAGCAGGATAAGAAAGAGTACAACAGGTAACAAGGACCAACTGCTGGGAGACAGATGGCTGAGCCGCACAATAAGAGGCCCTCAAGCTGACGGGAAGTTGTCTTTGTGTGTGGCTGGGTGTAAGACCTTCTTTTATTCGCTGTATATCAGTTTGTCCAATGAGCTATCAAAGAATGCAGAGTGAATGACTGTTTCACAGAGCCGCTACTGACATTTCTTCGGGGTTTACTCGCGCCCTGATTCCCTAATGAGCAATGTAAACGTGGCTACTCACACGAGAAAATAATTACATGGGACTTCACACTGTAACAACATAATGCAGAAAAATAGTGAGAAAATATATCTTTGGTAAGCTGTAGACATAAAGCAAGACAAATTATAATTGATGGATACATTTTGGAAATATATTTACTAATGTTCTTAAAATTGTTGCAAAGCAAAAACCGATTCAGTTCCCGCAGCTTAAAACTAAACTAATTCAAAAAGCAGTTCTGAGGACAGAAATGCCTTGTTGTTTTCAAATTCAGAGGAGAAGGCACGGACTGGTTCAAGATGATAAAAAGACAAGAGTACTTCAAGTACAAAGCGTTTAAAGGCCAATGTATGTGGTATACCGCTGCTGCATGCGCAGCTTGTTGAATCTTGAATCCCATGGGCAACACCAGCTGAAGGCCACAGTGAGTACCACGCCTATGAGCTAAGATCGGAAAAATGAGGCTGCAATTTGCCAACATTGGACAACAACAGACTGTAAAAATGTCTGGTCCACTGAGTGTTAGTTTCAGCTGTGATTTTCAGGTGATGCGTTCAGTCATTTGAGGCCCAAAATCTCTGAGGAAAATTTCTGGTGCCCTAAATTTATGCAAAAAAGGCATTTCTGACAGCTGAAGGCGTCCAACTAAATACGCCTAACGACTGTCCAGTGAGTTTATATGGAAAAATCAACATTTCTTATGGTAGTCTTAAATAAAATCCTGATTCTGTTTAATGTGACAAAATTTGTCACATTAGATAAAGCTATGTCCTCATACACCAAGCCCTTCCCTGTGATGGGAAATTTCCCAACTCTTTTCTTCTGAAAGAGGCTCAAGTTTGCCCAAGACGTTCTTGGTTTGCCGTTTGGTCTCACTCCCAAAATATAGTGGCATTTATTTTTTCTTGGAAGAGCTGTGCTCAGTTGTACATAATCCAAAAAAACACCATCATTTATATCTGATTTGCCTGGAGGTTTGGATCTCATAGGAACAATCCCGAGTTCAACTTGACTTTTAAACACAAGTAAAGTTTGTTTTTTTTTAAATCCCTTTGGCAGTGCAGAGGCAGCCCTAGAGTATACATAGTGTTATTTTTCAACTTGTGTATTTTGAAAGTTCTAATCTATTTTGCAATATTTTTGATCAGATGAGGCTCTTCTCATGACAGCCAATGTTTTGCTTCATCTGTGCTTGGAAGACAGTCAAACCAACAAGTGCCGAGTTCTTGTATAATCAATCCAAGAGCCTGTATCCATATTCTCAAGCCAGGACAGAAACTGGTCACAGACCCCGTTTGCAGTTTCCATGGACAGGATCTCAGGCTGTCATTGTGAAGAGCAAGATTAGTGGTATGCATGTGATTGTAGGATCAAGAAGGAAATGGGTAGACAGATTGGGGCCACGTCCATTTACATTCCAACCCTCATGTGTGAGGAGGAGATACGGATCATGACTGAAAGAACACATTTCTTGATGCAGGTCGGTAAAGAGCAAGAGGGCGTAGTTGAGGGATGCTCTCTAAAGAGAGGGAAAGTCATGTGTTTTTATAAAACTACTGAATGTCAAGTAAAGGCCGCTATAGTCAGGGGCTAGCTTTTAGAAACTTTTCCATGCAAATTAATACCCAGATGATAATTATCATTCACCAGTAGTCGTGATTTGCGTCTGTTTGGGATGCTCTCCTGATGCATCTCTTTCAAGAACAGCTGGAGATTAGAAAATAATATATTTGCTACTTATAAGATGAACCACAGCCTTACTGGTTAAGTGTTTGAAAACACTATGGCCTTTCCTAGAGTATAATCTTGGAAGTATAGAAGCAAAAGTGGCTGCAAAATGATTCCTCTTCGCAATTCTACTATTGCAGTATGTTTTTTTTCCACTATGCTAAAGGTCACCTCAATTCCTTCTTTGACGCAAACGCTGCATCCATAAATCTCAATAAAAAAATAATTTAATCAAAAAATATTTATTGATCTGTTTGATCAAAACCCACCAATAATTTTCAGCTCCTTAAAATCTGCAGCTGCTCACGAATGCCATTTGTTTCATAAAAAAAAAACTACTGTCAGGTAGTAAAATGACAAGACATGTTTTTTCCCCTTTTTCCCAGGAGAATACACATACCAGTCAAGCATCCCAGCATAGCATGGCTGAATCAGTGAGGAGCTCAGATTGCAGGGCTCAAGCCACTGTAATTGATAGTCAAACCACCATACCCTCCTTTGGGAGAAAATCTTCTGCTCATAGTCAAACTAAATCCAGTTTGGTTTACTGCCAAAGAATTATTCACTGCCTCAGCTATCTGGGCCTGTGCAAAGTCATATAGAGTGCACACACACACACACACACATGCACGCGCACACGCATGCACACACACTGGAGAGTTATCAGCAACAGGCTGAGCTATTTTTTGGGAGGGAAGTTATTGGCTGCGGTGGCTCTCCACACTAAATAGCGAGGCTAACCATTGTTTGCTTTGTGGAAATCCCTTTAACATTTGCAGAGTGAGACGGGACAGATGCCTCACACAAGTCTGCTACTCCAGTCTCTTTCACTTCTTACGAAGTAGGTACTTTCAGTGAAGCATATTTATGCTGGTGTGACACAACAATCAACCCACATGAAAAATAAAAACAGCTAAGAAAATTACCAAATGATAGAAGCTGCATTTAGCTGCTGTGCGACAGCTACATGTTGCTGTTTTAGGGTTCAAATGAAATAAAACTTCAAAATGAATTATGGAACATGTAGCATGCCATTTTCAATTGAATCTCCTGCTTGGTTGAGCTCAGTATGAAAAATCCCAGACAGAAGGGAATGGCCAAGCTCGAGGGTTCGGGAAATAAAACAAAACTCCTTGCAAAGTCTGTTTCGATGATGTAAAGGTGTCATGATGTGCTGTTATATGAGAAGCAGCTGCACTGCTTCAAGTTCTGCAAACTTCATAAACTTACCTTAAAAAAAAACAAAAAAAAACTACTTAGTACTTGAACAGGAAATATTTTCTTAGTATATCTTTACTTTAAAGGAAATGGAATAAAAAAAACATCTTTTAATTTCAAAGCATCTTGTGCGATAAAAACATGAAACACACACAAAAGAAAACTGGAAACAAAACTTCAAAAATTCAGAGACTGTTTTTCTCTAAACCCCATGATCCAAGGAGGATCAGATTCACTCCTATCAGGATCTGACCCAGCAATCACCAGGCCTAAAAGTGAAAGCTCTGCTCGGGTTGAGGCCCACACCTCCAGATCATCTGGTTTCTATTCTCTCTGCTCCATCCAATGAAATACGACCTGCTTTAGAGGAGGATTGAATTATGGCCCCATCAATAAATACCGTATTTCTACCTTTGAAGTTTCATATATGATGCAAAGTGCGAGATGTCATGTGTTGGAAGTTATTGCCCAATTCTTTAGCGCTAATCTAGTATGCCTGATGTTCCTGACGTTTGAGGGCTGTTGTGGCTTCATTTGCTCTGACAGCAGCCAGACTGACCTCGTTTTGTTTTTAACTTTGATGAAAAACTGTCAATCTGTTTTCGATGCAACTTCTGTAGCATTTCCAGTGGAGGCAGGAAGAGGGAAAGGTGGGTGTGCTTCAGCATAGAAAAGGACTTTGAACGTTTTGTGACAATGGTGGATATTTTAAGCAGCTGGTGCAACAGTGCGCTCCTGAGTCATTTGGAGGTGCCCATAAAACCTATATGTAATCTTCCTGCCTTGCTCCCTTTAATTATGCCTCTCACGGAACAAGTCACTTTTGTTATAGGAATACATCGCCTGAGGTCTATCTGATTCAACAAGCAACATAGACGAAAAACAACTTACGTTTGTGGCAGCACTTGAGTTCATATGTAATTAATACGTAACAGAGGATTTTAAAATTAGAGTGAAACCAAAATGCAGCTACGATTCTGCTGCCGACACTTTGTAATATTTCAAGATAAAAGTGGAATTTAATGAAAAAGGTGTGTCTCATATATGGTGTAAAACTAACTCTGCATTATATAAAAAAGAAGATCATGACTACAGTCAACATAGAGTTGCTTTAGTACCTGGGCAATTTGATGTAATTGATGGAGACATGTCAGAAAATACCAAGGGGGAAAATCCTGCCATTAGTTTGCGACTTTAAGCTTAAATGCTCTTGGGACACACATCAGGACACTGAGTCAAAGCAAGTCCATATCAGGCTGACTCCAAATGATTTGGAATGGCCAAGTCATAGTCCAAATAAAAAATAAAAATAAATCAAAAATAACGCCTTAAAGTTTCAAAGAAAAGTGAATTTTGTTCATTTAAAGCAAAACCCAATAAAAGCAACATAAAAACTTAAAAGCGTCTTTCTCAGCCTCTTCGATAGCCGTTAAACGTGTCAGTGGAGACGAATGACCTGGGAATGAAGATCTCAAGTGAAGAGGTCATCCTCTCTGACGGGTCAGTGAGACGAGGGGCTATCCCTGTGCAACAGCTGCTGGGTAAAATGAGTAACGGCGCTCTCCTCATCCTGATGGAGTGAAAAACGACCCGATCTGCCAAAATCCCTCGTGTAAACAGAGGAAGAAGTGCGGTGATGAATGTGCTGTCAGGTCAGGATAAAATGGAGTCAAATTATTACATCTGCAACTGTTGCATCAAATAAAATCCAAGAGAGGAGGGTGAGATGAATCGATGTTAGCTGTGGGATTTTAGCGCGCCGCCAGAAAACGTGAAAATCTCTGTAGACGTCTCTGACGTGTTTTCTTTAAAACGCACTGCGTTACAAATGCTTTTGCTCTTGTTTTATGTTAAAGTGAACTTCATTGCATCATATCTGAGGGACGGCTTCTGTCGGAGCTGGATTTGTACTGCAGGGCATCTGGCAATATTGTCATTGTGTCGTTTCTGTGGTGTGAAGGAGGAGGTGTGAAGATGTTGATGATATTCATTACAAGCTGCCGCGTCGGCCCATCAAAGCTCTCTTTAGTGGAACAGCTTAAGGCAGGGGCAGGTTAAGGCTTTCCAAAGAAATGCCTCTGGATGACTCCTTTCATCTTTTTCTTCTTCCCACTTCTTTCTTCTTCTGTTGCATTGATCGTCAACTCTGCACGCTTTTTGCAGCAGCAACACTGAATATGCCACTGCAATAAACACGTATTGATGTGAAAAGGAGAAACGCGAATCACCCATCGGTTAAATTCTCCAACATGGAGGAAGGCGCCACGTTCAGTCAGATGGATGGGATTTTTCCTGCTGAGTGATTGAGAGCCTTCAGGCTCTTCTCTGTCCTGCGCAGGTTGTGACCCTGCAGGACAGAGCAGCTGCTGCAGAATGATCCGTCTGTTGAGAGAGACTGCTGAGGCATCAATGCTGCCGATGATCACAAGAAGCAGCTTTAAGACCTTTGACATGATCAGATCAATCTGCCTCGAGGGCCATCCCTGACAATGTCTGCCCATCTTTATCTAGAAAAGACGCAAAAGTAGAAGCGTTTCCTCACTAAATCGAGAGTCTCGTTTGCAGGCAGACAGGAACCAGTTGGAAAAGTCAGATCTTTTAAAGTTTCTTCACTCATTTGATTTGGTCAATTTTTGGTTAAATGGCCATATTATACAGTGTTTTTTTTTTTTTTTTTCTCAATTACTTTTGTTGTGCTTTACTAAATCTGAATGCAACTGACCTCGTCAGCTTCATATCTGATGGAAAATAAGGATTCCTTTTTTGTTAAAGCTGCAGTGATATTAGAAAGAGATGGAAAATAAAACATCCTTTTCACATAAGTCTAACCAGCAACTGCAATAGAAATGTCTTATCTGTTTGTTTAGTGGACACATTCATGTTAAAACATTGATATTAAGCTTCCACGAGAAAGACCCTGACATTGTTTCCTTCATTGTATTTTACAGTTTGTGAAAGTTTACTTTATTTAATGCCCGTTTTCTCATACAAATTTTGTTGTACATAAAAAGGAAACGATTTCTGACAGAATGTGACGCTTCTCCCCTTTAATTCCTTAGTTCACCCACCTTCAAGATTCATACTGCATCATATTTAACTGCAAGTCGAAAATGTGCAAATGGTTTCCCTGGTCAATTGCATAATGAGCTGAAATATATATATATTTTCTCATTAAAGAATAAATGACATGATGATTAGAAGTTTGTATAGGTGTTACAGCACACCGCCTCACTGTAAGTGTGAAAGTAAGTCTAAAAGCATAAATAGTTACAATAAGATTCTAATCTAAGGTAAGCAAATTTAATTTTTATAGTCTCTTACAATTTTAATACACTAAACTATTGTTGTTCAGTTTCTCATACTCAGCTAAACACAATGTGAAATATCAAGTTAATAATTAAGATGTAAAAAATGAAACTATAACTTTTGTCGACGCAAACATAAAATGATAAGCCCATACTTGTATTAAACTTTAAAATACAGACTGGAGATGGAATCAAAACCAGGACAAAAGCAAGAGACTCATTCTTTACATTCCTTGGCTCAATTCTTTCCAGCTCCAGGGCCTAAGAAGCATAAAGCAGGTTTTGACTTCTGTAATGATGAAACAAAACACACACACACACACACACATATAAATATTTAGACTTACAAAGATGTGTCATTTTTATTGTTCGATAATAAAGATTCAGGTTATATCACAATTTATTGGATGTAAACGTTGTTTGAAACGTTTATCAGCATTTAACAGCACTAAAAGAGATCAAACTAATGTATGAACAACCAATTTATTGACACATTAAAGCATAAGAAAGCAAATGTGAATAGGTAAAATAAACAAAACAAATTAAATGTATTAATTATTTTGCAGGAAGCACATCCTTTCTTCTGTCCCTCCATTCCTCCACACATCCATTTTCATGCATCTCTCTGTCTCTGTCCTCAGAGTTCTGCTCTGTGCTTTTCTGGTGGAGTATTGAAAGCTGCAGACAGATTGGTCTCTGTTTAACAGCTGAAAGGTACAGTTTACCGACTTCACACTTTTACTATTGCTTTTCTTCAATCACTCAGACATATGCAAAGATTTTTTTTACATACTTTTTTTCTTATACCTTAACTGAGAGATGCAACCCAAACATTTAGAGGTAATATCCTAAACATGTGATCAGTAATTTACCTGAAATAAATTTGCAAAGAAAACCTACAAATAGTAAACAAACAGTTAGTTGCTGGCTGGCCAACATGACAGTGTAAATAAAGCTGTGGGATAAAAGTTTTTGTGCATTAAGCTAGGCATTTAAAACAAAGACAAGCAGGAGACAATACAGGAATAAAGCTAAGAAATCAAATCTATAAATACCTCAACGTGACTTGACAAGTGAGACATGAGGGCAGGAGTGTTCGTTTTTGCCAAAGGATATAGGAAACATGCATTCCTGACTGGCAATCAAGTTGGATCTCTTTTTCTTCCTCTTTTTTTCTTCTTGCAATAGACAAAAAGTGTCATGGAAAGGCATTTATGTGCCTTCATTTTGTTAGTTACTGCTACAAACATCAATGTATAGTGTTATATTCAAAATTCCTGTGAAAGACTTGAGGTGGTGTATAATCATGGATACACAGATTTCAAAATGTTTTACAAATAATAACCTGAAATGTGTGGCATTTATATATATATATGTATGTATATATATGTGTGTGTA
>NW_006800031.1:1795557-1803635 GCF_000485575.1 Poecilia formosa
ATACTCATCTCTAGCTTAGGTGGGAAAATATGTTGCCAAGACAACTATTAGTTTTTCATCCTATAAATCTGGCCTTTATGACAGAGTGGTGAAAAGAAAGAAAACATTACAAGTTCCATATGCAGTTTGCCATAAGCCACATAGAAGCTCACCAATGTTTAGGAGAATGTGTTCTGGTCAGATGTAACCAAAATTGAACCTTATTTTGTCCCACAAAGTACAACGTGTGGCAGAAAACTACAACCTGCACTGAACACACCACCATGGAAGTGGCAGCATCATACAGTGGCAATGTTTTCTTCAGGAGGGAAAGGCATGAAGCTGTAAATGCAGTGACAAGTGTTTTCTCATTTTACTCACTATGAATAATTGTTTTTTTTGGAAACCAGGTATGCACAGCAATGAAAGTCCCTATAAAAACAGAGAAATTTGTGGTAGTAACTTAAATGTTCAGAGTGTACTAGTAGTGTGTATCTGACGGCATGTCTGTCACGTCAAAGAAATCACCTGTTCTGCATTTTGTGACTTCCTCGGTGTAATCTGGCATTTTGTGGCAGTGTGTGCTCCCCCGTGACCTCCCTCTTCTTCCTTTTGATCATTTTTAGGGTAATTTACTCAAAACGTCCAACTCACTAGGACTTGAATAAATAGAAATCGGAGGCTGTCTTATGTTAAACATCTCACTGCAATTAGAATTTATTTAAGGATTACCAGCAATCCCTTCACTCTTGAATACATCAGACAGAATTCCTTTGACTCTGCCGAGGTTTTCCCTCTGTTGTAATTATCCCGTGTTGAACAAGCTCTGCTGGAGCTGCTCTCCTTTCTACTTAAATCCTGTGTATTACCTTAGAGCTTTAATTAAACCATAAAGCAACCAGAACTACAAATTAAGAGTTGTTTTTTTTTTTTATTATGGTTTCAAAACATTTTAAAAGAGTCCATGCCATATTGTTTAACTGATGGCACATTTTAATATTAGGTCATATATTGTATTTTTATTGTAGAGATGTTGAGCCCTACAGCAAAATGCAAGCCGGTGGTGGTATATTGATACGTGTCACAGTGATGTAACAGGTATTAGGAGATTACAAATGTCAGGTTCCAGATATTTGCAATATCAGCTGGTAAAGAATGCAGCATTTTAAGGTTTTAATTTAGTTTTTAGTTTAGTTTTCTTTGAACAGTAATGATTCACTTAAATTTGATTAATCTTTCAATGACCACTTAAACTTTAAAGAAACACTCTTTCTCAAAGTTAGTCTCTTTCATTACTGATGTTTCAAAACTGCCATTCTGTTGTTTTTTATGTTTATTTGAATCCACTTGTAACTAAATTAGACTTTCATAGTAAAAACACAAGACCGTAAAGGTTGTCTATGTTATTCTTTCTTATTTAAAACAGTAATTATCCAGCATGGTTTGTGAAAGTTTTATGCTGTGAAGTTATTTTCTGTGTTGAAAATATCTTTTTTTTTGTGCAAATCAAGAATGTTTAATATTTTTATTTAGTCAATTATCTATTGCTAAGTGGACTACAGAAGCCTCTCCTTAGCTCATTGGCTGGATAAAATATCTTAACTTGGCTGCTGATTGGTTGATCCCTGACTGGTGTGGTCCAGGTGAAAGAGTGAGTGCAATATTAAGAATTAAGTTCAGAGATATTAAAGCTTTTATCAGAGAAAAACTTCAGATCCAAACCATTAAACCCAGGACTCATTATCCTGTGGACGGTGGTTGCAATAATTGTTTGCGTAACATCATCCACTACGCTAACTTGCTTAATTTTGATTAAAGATCTGTAATCGCTTTATAAATGTTCAAACTGTCAAAAAAGTTTCGCCAAATCAAAATGATGGACCTCCAGACCTCCCAAACCAAGTCACATGGCGTCCAGCTTGGTTGGCTTTAAAAGGGTGACATCCTGGCAGACCAGTCCTTCCTAAGAGCTCAACTAACTTTCCTTCCAGCTAGAGGAGCAAAGGCAGAGGAACCACAGAGCAAAAACACACAGTTCCAATGAAATAAACAGAACGGCACGCTCTGTGCCGTTCTGTTCCTTAAGTTCTTTCTCAATTTGCAGGATGTCTAAACAACTTCCAAAACTTTGACTCATTTTGATTTTCCTCTTCTAAACATGTTTACCATTCTTCAAAATCCCTATTAGACCAACAAGCTGTTAAGAATTAAACAGACACCTGACTGACTTTGGATTTCGTTTTCCGATGGAAGATTAGGTTCCAGTTTAACAATGAATATAACTTTCATCCAATAAACACTGTGTAGTTTGCCAGTACCTTTTGCATTGTTGCTGGTTATGTTTTTTTTTATTGGTTATTCAGGCTTGGCTTATTTATTTTTTATATAACAATACATAAATATTGATTTCTAATTCAAATGGTATTTATTATTCTTTTTAATAGTTTGTTAGGTATTTCAACTAAGAATGCCATGAAAATGAAGTTGAATATCCTCGTCTTTATACAGCCTAGAACTCCTTGGAAAGGTGTAATGTGTGTTTTAATTAAATAAAATGTATTGATGTCATATTCACAGAGTTGTGGACATGAACTTTATTTAAACTAGACTAATGACTGTTACAGTAAACTGAGACAATAGAAATGTCTCAGTTTATTGTGCTGCCTCAGTGTGGTTGGTGCTGCTGGCTTCTCTGTTCTTTTAAATTGTGCTTTTAATTTCACAGAGAGCAGTGAGCGACTGGAGCAAGCGTGGACTTTTTGAAAATCCAGCTTCACTCTCTGATGTGCACAGAGGAATTTTAAGCCTTAGATCCGTGACAAATGCAATTATCCTTCTCCTCATATCCGTGTTTCCAGTTGAAAGTTCAGATCAGATTTTGGACTTTTGTTTGCTGCTGCAAAAAAAGGGTTTCGTTTATTAACCTCTCTTTGAATCTCTGTGTTCACCTAGCTCACCTCTGTCAGGCTCATGATGCTATGTCTCTTCTTGTTTTCATGATGGGGTTTTTTTTATTATTTTTGTCGGATTTCCCTCTGATTATTTTGCCCTTGTGACCAAGTGTTGAATTAAATGCCTAATTTAACATGGATTTTTTGTTGGCCCCTCTTTGTTGGAAAGCTCTTTCTAATTGTTCAGCAGGGGCCGTGGTGTTTGTGCAGGCCAGGGGCCACTCAGTCTGCTTCTATTATGCCACGGTGACAGCGTGTTCTTGGGCAAGGCATCAGAGCTGACAGGTCCCTCTGTCACACTTCTCTGCAGGCAGGGCATAGCCAGCCCATGGCACAGCTAGGGGTCCTCAAGACCAGAGGCTGCGCTGCTCATCTGGGAGGATGCCTGTTGAGGTTGTTTAGCAACCACCTTTGTTTGTTCGTTTGTGTTTGGCTGCTATGTGATGCAGCCGTGGACATGGGGGGTTACAGCATAGCTAACCAAACAACACGAAAGCAGCTTTTGTGGCTTAAAGAAAGAAGAGGAGTTATCAGGAGAGCTAATACATCACTCAGACCTGAACTCCTCAGGAGAGGACCCAGTTTGATGTCTGTACATAACTTCAATTTTTTTTTTATTTTACAGGCAACTATAGAGGTGATGTCACACAAACTGAAGTACCTTCAGGTGCTGTTTTGGTGGGATGTGGGGAGCAAAGTGCACTGGGAATGGTGTGGCCAGGAATGGACTTACTGGGTAGGGCTTGGAACCCGTTGACAACTGCTGGCTATTCTAGTTAAACAGCCAGCAAAAAAAATATATATAGTTCAAATGTTTTTTTTTTAAATTTATTTTACTTTTGGATAAGCAGCTGTTTTGGTCTATTTAAATGCTATGTAAGTAATAAAAGTGATAGATTTTAGAGATTTTAAAACTTACACATTTAGCTTCCAGATATTCTTCATAAAAGAATCAAACTCACATTTAATATTGTGTGTCCCATGTAAAACAATACATCACATTCAGGTTAAAAATAAGTTATTTACAAAAAAAAAACAAGCTTCTACTTGCATGCCTCTGATGACATCGCAAATAGTATCTTGTTAAGAAAACCTCCCCCCCAAAAAAAACATTTAGTTGGAGGGGGTTTTATTTGTCTAATTTCTACTTCTTAGGAGCTTACTTGTGTAGAACTGCTGCAGATGTGAATTTGGAGAATCTGGCAACAGTGAAACAGATGAAAGTGATTTGTGAACCAGGTGAGACTGGAATTGCTTAGTCTGGTCAGCACATTACTTTACACTGATTTTCAAGTCCCAATAGTGCTTCCTGGAGTAACATAACCTTCTACTTCCAGTGAGAGTTATGTCTGGGGAGACAAATAAATTATAAGCTCATTCTGCTCTTTCTGCCTCAATCCTGCATTCTTAGATGCTGCTCTGCATCTTCACACTTGATTTAAATTAATAGGTGATTAAAAGACATTAGCAGCACTTGGTGGCACACTAAGGTAATGCAATTACTGGAATAAGCTGTGCTGCAGCAAAGGTGCATCTAAAACAAGAAGGATATTAGACCTTGAGGACCTGGACTGAAAACCACTTGCTTAAGCAATCAACATTCTTTCAAGCACCATCCAGGGGGAACAAATACAAAAAAAAAAAAAAAAAACACACTATCACTGCCTCACTGTACTGTAGAATAACTATTTCAGGGGATGCAAACAGAATGGAAAGCAATCAAATGGGAAAAAAATACAAATAGAAATGAAACGATATTTGTGCTTCTGCGTCACCAGCTGCAACAGCATCTGTCACAGTGTGGCTTAAACAGCTGAACCCCTTACAAATCATACGGAGCTTGAATGCTTTAGAATCTATGTTGAGATTCATTTAGAAACATTTTTGCCCAATTTTGCTGTCTCTTGTGGGACATTCTAAACAAAAAAGGAAATAAAATAAGTGAAGAAACAAGACTTTCCTGAATTAAGTTAGATTCCAGATTCTACTGAGTTCAAGTTGCTAAATCTACAGGATACAGAAACCTAACAAAGCACAGAGTGTTGGCAGCAGCTGACTGAAGCAGCTTCCACTTTCTTTCATCTCCCCTCTAATCTTCTGTTTGCACAGCTCTCCATCTTGTCAGCGGAGTTTGTTTAGGTTTTATGCCCGTCAGGACAGCTGTATTTCTCTTTCTCAGGGTATCATCCACATCTGAAAAGTTCATCGGTGATGGATTTGCTTACAGAACATTTCCTTAGACACAATCTCAGGCTTTGTCTGGAAAATCATTAGGTCTAGCAGCACGTTTCATCCAAAATGAGAGCAGGAAAACATTCTTGCACTACCGTAACTCTGTAGATTCGCTTTTCAGCAGGAGATTATCTGAAGGTGCTCAGGATCAGGTGGGGTGACTGCAGCAGAAAAGGACTTCTAATCCTCCAGTTCTTATAATCGCTATATACTGTTAGTGGTGTGTAACAAATACTGAGAATAAGTATTGCCTTGTAAAATTTAAGCGAGAAGTTCTCAACTTGAAATGTGAATACTGAAGACAGACTCAAACACATTGCGTACTGACATATAACTTATTCCAGTTGAGCAGAACTGAAGTTGGGGCGTTCGGGGCTCAGTGGTAAGAGTAGTTGTGTTGCGAACCAAAAGTTGAGGAATTGTTTCCAGCTTTCAAATGTCAGTGTGTCCAAAGGCAAGGAACATAACCTAAAGTGGCCGACTGGTATGCAGATCATTATGTGAATGTTTGTTAGTGTTTTTGGGTGCATGTGACTGTTGGACACATACATGTTCTTTGAGTTGTTGGTATGACTAGAAAAGTGCTACATAAATTCTGTCCATTTACCAGTATTTGCAATAGAGACAATTCCCAAAGCAAATTTAGGAGCTTTTCTCTTTTTATACAAATACAATCTAAACCTCAACAGTAAAAAGAAAGTCTTGAAAGTAAGGACGGTATTTTAAAAACTTAAAGCATTTTTTTTTTTGCTTAACAGAGCACTGCTAATTAGCCAACCAATATTAGCTTTATGTTACTCCATTCTGCTTCACAGCGATTTTCCTTATTGTATCGGTATGTCATATGAAATCATTATGACATTTATCAAAGTTTGTGATTATGATGTGAAAATTTGAAACAGCTTTAAGGGTGTACAGCTGGATTAATGGTTTTCTGTTCAGCTTTTGTCACTTTTGAAATAACAAAATATGATTGATCGACTATGATGCCATTGGATGAGTTTTATTGTTTTGACATTAAGAATGCTGCTGACTGAATCACATCTCATGAGCGTTTTATAAACAGTCACGTATCTCCAAAACAGTCCAACCTCTGTTTGCATGTATCACAGCTGGAAAACCTGTCTAAACATCCACATCATGACACTTGGCAAATACATTTGGAGGGAAGACCTAAAATCCACTTGTTGCATGTCAGTGTGCTGGAACCAATCTATAAATCTATAACAGTGGCAAAGAAGCATCAGCAAATATTAAAAAGAAAGAACTCTGATGAGGCTCCAGCAGGTACGAATGAATGTTACGGTGCTTTCTTTGCTTCTTCTCTGGTCTGACCTGGTCTAGAGACTCAACAGAAAGACAGTTGTTGTTTTTTTTTGTTCTCTGACCTCAGAGGTGACTCACGCTGCAGCGTTCTGCCAGCAGACAGAATCTGACAGTTTAATATTTATGCCGTCAACTCCAGAGACTAACCTCACTTATTAAAGGGGGGGTGATTCTGGACAGATGTGGACGAAGGGACAAAGAGGACTTTTGTTTGGCTCTGTAAATGCAGCCACCTTCTCCCCATGATGACATTAAGAAATAGAGCCACAGTCAGTGTGAATCATGGTGTGATGTCAGTTTTGGATGGGACAACGTGTCAAACAGCATTAAATCCCATGTTGACCTAAATTTGATTTTGAATTTGAGTTTTAGCTCTTTTGCTTTAATATCTAGTTTGGCCTTGAAAAGTTTGACTTTTTGCCCAGTTTTCCTCATGATCGTTTTTCATCCAACAGGTAATTCACAGTCTTCTGCTCAAACACTGTCATCATCACTCTTTGTCAGTTTTTTTTTTTGTAATCATATGAAGTCACTTCTGCATTAAAAAAATAGTACCAAAGAGCATTAATTACAAATAAATTCTTGGAAAGGTTGAGATTTTGAGTTACGTATCCTATCGCTCTAAAATTGGAAATATACATTAGCTTTATCTTTCAAAAACTTTAACAACCAACATAATTTGTTGTCTTTATACTCTGTCAGCCCACCAGGACATTCCGCAAAAGTGAAGACAGGCACCATTAAAAAAAAACAGCTTTTATCGTCTGGAGCAAACACAGCCCATACTCATTTTGTGGCACACTTTAGTTTAATGACAGATGACCTCAAGTCATTTCTGGGCCATAAAGGACACCTTGTAGCAGTTTAAGTGCATCAGGACCAAAGAGGCAGGAGCTGACATGTTTGTCAGTAATGGATGAATCATGCATGACATTTTTCCACTGAGGAGTAACAGGGTATTGGCGTTTTTCCTTTCTTGCATGTTCATTGTGGCAAAATTGTAGAAAAAAAAATAAGTTAAGTAGAAAATTTTAGCCCCGTTATCAATGATTTAGACTATATTTTTGTTGAGTCAGTTGATTCTTTGTTAAACTGTCAGAAACTAAAACCTGTTTTGTTGTTGTTGATTATGTTCTTTTCAGTGCCTTGACAAGAAACAAATGCACAACCACATAGGAGACACAGCAAACATGTGGAAGACAGTGCACAAAAAAAAGAGCCCATCTCTAATTTACGGTAAAATACCGGCAGCTGTGGACACCAGAATTTTACAGTATGAATAAGGATTGTACCATATTTAACTGCATTAATGCAGTAAAGTTTATTTATACAGTAAAATTCTGGCAACCACAGCCGCTAAATTAGAGATGTTTTTTTTTTTTTTCCTGTAATGTGTTATCTATAGCTGCAGACTAACACTGCACATCTACCTGAACACATCATCTTCAACCCTAAACATTAAGCCAGAGATACAATGGCATTAAATCATAAATGTTTTCTAACTGCAGCTGTAACTGCAGCAAAGCCAGTTTCTTCAAAGCATTGACTCTGATGGGATGAATACAAAGGCACATAAAAAGTCTGAAACCT
>NW_006800031.1:1803788-1805648 GCF_000485575.1 Poecilia formosa
GGGGGCCACATGTGGCCGGCGGGCCTTGAGTTTGAAAAATGAGGGTTACGCCATAGAACTGCCAATTAGCAATTGAAGTAAAGAAGCTTCGATTTCAAAGAAGCCGACATTGAAGTCGATTGGCAAATGAACCATCATAAAAGAGGAAGACTCTTGTTGTCTCACTGCACCCCAAGAGATGCATAACCTACAAAAACCGTTTCTGTCTGGTTTTGAACCAGAGACCTTTTGCGTGTAAAGCAAACGTGATAACCACTACACCACAGGAAGTTAACTTCTCTGCTCTGTTTCAGTTTGAGGTTCCAAAGTTGATGATGTGAGATGCAACGCATGAAAATTTCAACTGAGGTTTGCACTCAGATGCCTGGATTCAGAGCACAGACCATGACACCACAGAACCCTTGTTGACCTTTAGTAAACACCTGTGATGAATAGAACATGCAAAATCGGTTTCTGTCTGGTTTTGAACCAGAAACCTTTTGCGTTTGAAGCAAACGTGATAATCACTACACTACAGAAACTCATGCTCTTTGGAGTGTTCCTGGTAGATGATCCACATTTTGTTAGAGACTAATGTCAACGACAGGCATGGAACAATGTCAAATACTTAAACCACAGATCCTCTCAGAGAGCACAGTAACTTGGTGAACAAACTGTCAGACTTATAATTGTGCCTAATTTCACATTACAGTCCATAAACTAAGCCTGGGATCAAAGAAATGTATTAAAGATCTCATTAGCAGAGACAAATGGTTCTACAGAGACTTGGCTAAATGGCTAACAAATAAAATCAATACTTCAAAAATAAAATTAAGACATTAAATAAAAAATCTCTCTGAAATACAATCACTTGAAAATTAAAAATGTTTCAAAAATAATATCAACACTTCAAAATACAAAATCTCTGGAAAATAAAATATTATGTATGTTGTTTTGAAAAACATTGGAATATAAGCATTTTATTAAATCTTCATTGTAGTAAGATCATGTAAGTTCTTCTTAAATCCATGGAAACTCAACAGTTTGTAAGGTAGGTGAGTTAGCTCAGCAGGTTAGTGCACTGTGCCGGTAATGCTGAGGTCGTTGGTTCAAACCCTGTTTGGGGCAATTCATGTGTAAGGTCTTTCACACAATCAACACTTCAAAATAAATAAGGGTTCAAATATAAAATCAACACTTCAAAATTAAAAATGGTTCAAAAATAAAATCAACACTTCAAAATAAATAAGGGTTCAATAATAACATCAACACTTCAAAATTAAAAAATAGTTCAAAAATAAAATCAACAGTTCAAAATGTATAATGGTAACTGTTTCTGTTTGTTCAGTCCATAAACTAAGCCTGGGATCAAAAAAATGTATTGAAGATGTCATTAGCAGAGACAGAGGCTTGGGTAAAAAATAAAATCAATACTTACAAATAAAAAAATGGTTAGGAAGCGCATTACAAACCTTTGGTTGAAATGGCGCGTTAAATTCAAGTCTCCATTACAGACCAGAGAAAACTAAAGAGAATGCAACATTGTGTTAATCCATTTGAAGAGCCGGTAGTTTATCTGGAGGAAATAAATGACGATGCAAAAGTTAATTAGACTGTAACATGCGCAGTCCGCAGCTCAGCCACTGCGGACGTGGCTCCGCCGCTGTGAAGATTTAGAAACCGCTAGGAGAAACTCATCCAGCGGATTTAACAAATGGAGCCTTCTTGGTGCACGTTACCCAGGAGAGCAGCGGTCTGGAGGAGCTGCAGACGTAACATCTGTCCGTTTCGGAGAAGCGAAACCACGCAAAATAAATAAATAAATAAATAATCCTGGTAAAAGCGCACACCGGACCGCGCAGGGTAAAACACTCACAGAGT
>NW_006800031.1:1806662-1835022 GCF_000485575.1 Poecilia formosa
AATAAAAAAACCACATAGCCCTAAACACACCATCTCTACAGTGCGACATAGTGGTAGCAGCATCATGCTGTAGGAATGTTTTTTCTCATCATCACAGAAAATACAGTTATAGTTGGTGGGTAAATATCAAGAAAAACCTGAAAATATTTTAATCTTTAGATGTGCGAAGCTTGTGGAGACATACCCAGACTAACTGCAGCTGTAACTGCAGCAAAGCCAGTTTCTTCAAAGCATTGACTGTGATGGGATGCATACAAAGGCACATAATAAGTCTGAAACCTGCGTATTTCTTTCCTTCTATTGTACAGTTATGCACTAATTTATGTTGGTCCCTGACATAAAATCTGAATAAAATAGAAGCTTTTGATTGTAACGTCAAAATGTGAAAATCTTCAAAGGGTTCCGATACTTCTGCAGTGCAAACCGTCCCTAGTTTGAAGGTTGAAGTTGTAAAACCTTGAAGAACTACTTTCTGATTTAACAAGACATGAAAAACTCCACTCCAGATGAGCACATTTCTTTAAAAATAATGACACTGCTGGGATGTTTGTGGCATATGCAACAGTCACAGGGTTTCTGGGTCTGCATTCATTTTTCAAGGCTTAACTTTATGGCCCCTTCACCAAAGATGATGTTTTGTCGTTCTTTGTTCATTGAGGGCCCTCCCTCTGCTTTACGTTGTGCTTGTTTTTCATCTCCCACTGCACAAAAAAAGGGGCCTTGCAAAACAGCTCCTCTTAGCAGCTCCTCTAAATCTGAGTGAGCATAAGCACTCTTTTCTTTTCATACAAGGAAAATATAGAAAGAAAAGGAAAAAAAAAATCAGGGTATAATGGTGAAAGCATTGCCTTTTTCCTTCACTGTGAAAAGCAGGAGAAGAAAATGTACCAGGATCTTTATATAAAAGAAGTAAAAAGTGCAGGCTCTGTTCAGTGATTGCCCCTGAAATGTTTATAGGTTTTTCCAAAAGGGGCGATTGAGAGTGAAACATTCGACAATGGGCCCAAAAAATCTCCAGCAGCTTGGAACCTTTATGAAAGTGCCAAATATGAATCACTGCAACGCGAATGCCAGACGAGCCTTTCCTGTGTTGCTTAGAGAGCCCCTTGGACTGCAGCAGCCTGGGCGGCCGCAGGGGGGTTAAGCGCTTCTGTACTGTACGGCACGGCAGATATGACTTGATGCTCCTGCTCCATCCCCACAGCATGGGTGGTCCTTCGTTAGATTTTATACTGCCACCTATTAGTACCACAAGCCAGTGATTTATGCAGCTGTCAGCTTCAACTTCATCAGCTCCGTCAGCCACTGGTGAATTGTGGGTATGCTGGCAAAAGCGACCCTTTTTGCACCTCCTACTTTGGGGCTAAAGTAAACCACCCCTGAGAGAACAGGAGAAAAAAAAAAAGCTGTTAAAAAGAAAAGTAGAATTTAGATAAATAACAACCTTGCAGAGCGCTGGGGCCTCTTCTGTGGAGAACTTCCAGCCTAAACATCTGGATGGCTGCATATAAGGAAGAGACTGTGCTTAGTGTTGAGCAAGGTGTAAAAGCTGGAATTTATTGCTGAAACTGCTAAATACTTTATGAGTCACTGTGCAGAAAAAGAAATGCTTTTCTGATAAGACAACCTTATGTGCAAGAGTTAACTCCAAAATGTGTGCAAATACTTTAATGCTCATGCTGAAAATCAAGTCAAAAGGGGATTTATCATCACCTGGTGGAGTACAGACTTATGTAAAATGTGGACTACAGTACGTATACCCTCGCTTGATGAAGAAAAAGGTGTTGCTCCCCGTGGGCAGAGCAGGTAATGGCTTTTTTTGCTTAGTTGTAATGAGGTTGTGAGATTGATGCGGAACTGCGGCCGTGAGCCAACTTCAACAAACACAGGAATGAAAAGAGGCGGGCGGGTTGTGCACATGGGTGATTTACAGTATTCAGTCACATACGGATTGTATTAGCTGCTACTGTGGTGGTGAAGGTGCCTTTTGAAGAAAGACTTCAGATTTGTCAAAAAGACTGTGTCAGGAGTTGATTGTTTTTACTCCAGCGGCAGGTCAAGAATGTCAGACATGATTAAAAAAGCTGGTAAAATAACATTAGTTACAACAGACTTGCAGGAAATGTTCTGTTTGATAGATTTACTGCCACTGGATTTTGTTTTTTCACAAAGTTGTACAAAACTGAAGAGGAAAACAGTGATCTTCTTAGTTTACCAACAGAATGAACTTTGGGGTTTTTTAAATGTTGTCACATTCCAACCACAGACTTCAATTCTTTGATTCAGATTTCATTTGATCAACCAATACAAGTTGATCATATCAATGTGTATTCATATCATGTTCTCAGTCACAGGAGAAATTGTCCAATGTTCCAAAATTTAGATACTCAGTCTAAAAGGATTTCAAATTGTGAAACCTACAATTTGATGATTTGATGATATGTTTCTACCAGCTTTGTGCATGTGAAGACCAACACTTTGGTCATTTTTCAGTATGTCAAACTGAGATTTGATGGAGATTTATTTTCTAAAGCTTGTCACCAATTCTCAATTGAATTTAGATCTGGACTTTGACTGGGTCATTTCGACACATGATGATACTTTAACCTAAAAATCTCATTGTAGCTCTGGCTGTAAGTTTAGAGTCGATATCCAGCGGGAACATAAACTGCCTCAAGTCCTTTGTAGCTTCTACCAGTTTAGCTCTTTACATCTTTTCACAAATTTTGAAGTAGCCAAACTTCTTCCATATGTTTGCCTTTTCCCCTATGTGGCTTATTTTGAACACTGACCACTATTACCTTAGAAGATCCTTTGTGCTCTGTCAGTGATGATTTTTATTTTTTTTAATAGAACAGCTCTTAATCACCAATATTACAGTAAAATCCTCAGCAACCACAGCAACTGTTAGCTCATGATTGTGTGCCATAGTGGGCAAAACATAGGTTAGAAAATGAAACTGAAAATTAGAAAACTTATCATCTTTTCCTGAAAGCAGTTTTAAAATGACACATTTCTAACTTGCTGTAGCATCCAGCTGTGCTGCAGTTCTAACATTAGCTTGTACGGAACCAGAAACAACAATGGGGGATCTTTTGATTTGCACATCATCTTATGAAAAATTACAACATTATTTGGAACTGTTTCATCTGAAGGGTCTACTGGCTGCTCTTATGCAAAGCCTGTGTGTTGCACATTTCAGATTCTGTAACTCCAAATAGGGTCATAAAGGCTCTTAGTGAATGTCCTTGCGCACTCCTGGGTTTTGTGAACCACTGACATAGATAGATAATGGAGAGCTCGAGACTGTTGGTGAGGTGCAAGCAACTCACATTCAAGGATGCAACGTGGCATGTCAGGGCCGTAAGGAGAGGTTTTATTTTCTTGAGTCACTACAGGGGCGCTACAGCCCACCCCATTTAATCGGACATGTCTCTGTGTTTAAGGTTAAATCTGGATTTTTGTCTGTAAAACATTTAAACCATCTGTTACAGATTTTTTTTCTAACAATTATACAGCTTTATGTCAGGAAAGTAAATGATTAAACTTCCTACAGCGATATAGTCAGACCATTTTGAAGCTTTTTTTTTTTTAGCAGATTAGTCTCTTTTTATCTCAAACTGATATCTAGATTGTTTTAATACGTCAAACCGTAGAAGATATTCAAATATTAAAAATGCAAGTGAAGTGTTGGATAAATGTGAAAAACTCCTAAAAAAAAAAAAAAAAACATCTGCCAGCTGAACAGCTGCTAGAGATCCGAAACTCTCTGGGCTATTTATTTGGATCTCCACTCTTTAAAAACTCCTGCTGCAGAACCAGTGCTGCAGACCTGTGACATGCAGCTGCTTCATGTTTGCATATCCTTCAGACTCTACATCACAGACTTCTACGCTGAATTGTTGCTGTTGGCTGCACACAGGGTGTGACTGGTGGTGAAGGCCTCTCCGTGGTGTAAAGTGGTTTGCTTAATTTATGCTGGGTCAGAAACAGGGGT
Organism: Poecilia formosa; assembly: GCF_000485575.1. Classification (NCBI taxonomy): domain Eukaryota; kingdom Metazoa; phylum Chordata; class Actinopteri; order Cyprinodontiformes; family Poeciliidae; genus Poecilia; species Poecilia formosa. Next base: position 1,810,660 of record NW_006800031.1, read on the forward strand.
CATATTTTTGAGATGAGAAAAAAACGTCCGCTTAGGTCACACGCTAGCGTTCCAGCTGCCAGAAGGTGCGATCAAACAGTTCCTAATTAGAACCATATAATTTGGTGACATTATGATATTGAAGCTGGCAGCGTTGGTTTTCCCAAGCAAAACTAACTTCATGAGCGGCTGACCATAATTTGGGGTTTTGTTGCACTTATGCGCAGGGGCTATGGTGCAGGAGGAGGTTGTGTATGTGTGTGCTAGGATGATAGGCGTTTTTTTTTTTTTTTCCACAGTCAGAGGTGTGTTGGAGCAAAGAACGGTTGGTAACAAGTCAAGTATGCATTTGTTTGGCCCAGAAGCAACAGCGCTCCAGGATGAAAAGGCAAGGTGTAGGTAGCAGCCTCAGTGTGTCACGGAGGGGAGGCGTTTTGGCTTTCAGCTGTCACTCTGGAGGAAAAACCCAGCAAAGGGGAAGAAAGAAACCCCTTCACATAGATCATACAGGCTGAGGATATGACTGCTGTGGCTGCTGACAGTTGTCATGGAGATGACAGAAAACAAATACAATGACAAAGGCTAACATCTTGTAAAAGCAGAGATAGCAAAAGAAGTGGCGATGTGGTTTATGAGAGCAGTCCTGCGTCTAAGGAAAGGGCGTTCATTTATATTCTTGCTCAGAAATTAGATTTCTTACTTCTTGCCAATATATGTCAGCAGTAGGACGGTTTAAGAGGCTCAAACAGATGGAAACAGATGGCAAATGAAATTAGACTGCTGGCTCTATAAATAACAAACAAAGTTAAACAATAGAAGATTCATTTCACAGTCATTTTATATAAAAGCCAAAAATCTTGTTTAAAAAGTCATTTTTACAACATTATTTAAATTTCCTTAACAAAACTTCTTTTCTTACCTCATATAGTATTCTTACAAAGATATTCAAACAGTTTGAACTTCTTCACGTTATTTCATTTAAGTCCCAAATTTCTGTGTTTTATTGTGATTTTAGGTGATAGACCAACACAGCATAAAGTCAAATTCAGTAAATTAGGATAAATATCTGGATGAGTCTCATCTGTCAGATTTTGAAAAGACTCTTTCACCAAGTATAAACATACTTTTCACTAAGCAAACATTTATGTTTTTAAAAATACTTCTTTTTATTAGTCTAACATCATATTCTAATTTTAAATGTCATGTTTTCATCAGCTATAATAGAAAATCAATAATCATATTTAACAGAAGTGAAGGCTCTCCAACATCCATCTGGGTGTAATTAAGCTACATAATGTGTTTCACTAACTGAAATAAATGACTGAAACAAAGTGACTTTAATAACATCCTAATCTGTTAGATGAGTCTCTAGCGCAAACCGTGAAATGCAAGAAATCTGAAAAGTGTGGCGTTCATATGTTATTCCAAAACCCCTAAATAAAATGCAGTGGAAGCACTTTATCCAGTCCTGTAACAGCCTGAAATGTTTGTTTGTGAATATTAGCAGACAAACATAACCACAGACACCGAGGAACACAGCAGACAGGTTAGGGATCCATCCATCTGAAAATTAAAAGCATAGGGAAACCCCGTTCAGAGTGCGAAATGTGGCAGGCTTGGCAAGGAGACCATTAATCAGAAAAGCTGCGTTGTGGAAAAAAATAATTTTCAAGCACTGTTAGATGAAATCCTACAATCAGGTATATTTGTGAAAAACCATTGATGTCCAACCCTAGAAAAGATACTTATTTATATAAGTAGATACTTATTTATATAAGATCTTATTTATATCACATTATATAAATAAAGTGACATTTACATATCACTTTATATAAATATATCACTTTATATTTATATAAAGTGATATATAGATATATATATATCACTTTATATATGATACTTTATAAGTGATAAATAAAGTTTCACTTTATTTATCATGAAATTTATGCAATTAAAGACAGCATACCCAAAATACATCTGAAGCAGAGAGCCACAACTCAACAATCCCAAACTATATAAGTCACATAAAATAAAAAAAAATAAAAAAAACATCCAGGAAACGAAGTTACTGATGCAGGATGACCTTTTTGTTTCAGAACCTCATGAGTTGAGGCATGATTTAAAAAAAATTACATCAAAATAAAAAAAAACGTAGGCATAGTTGACCAATCATCGCCATAAATCTAAAATTTTAGACGCTTAGAGACATAATTGGGAATAATACTAAAACCTTGCAGGATTTTTACTCCTCACATCAAGAAATTCAAAGGGACATTAGATTCAAATATGTTTTGTGGCCGGGAAACGGCTTGCAGCTTTGAAAAAAATACACAAAACAGCAATGATTAAAAAGAAGTGAAACATGTCAATTGCTTCCTTCAAACACATGTTGCGTGGGAGCAGAGAAGTTTGCTCAGCTCAGTGAAGCATTGTGACCCTTTGCGGTCGGATCCGTCAGTCAGGCATGCAGGAGAAATCCAACGGAACAAGACAGAGCTGGGATACACGGACAGACGCTGGACTCCGCAGAACAGCCGAATCCCCAGAGAGTTCTAGCTGTCTCGCTCCAGCTGTTGACACTCTCTTACTCCACTGACTTTTTCATTAACCCCTTATCAAAATGTTTTTCTCTCCCACACTCCACTGACATGAACACAATTCCCTCTATCCCCACACAGAGGATCCCGTTTCAGCTGTTCCCCCTTGTGGCCGCATTTGGTAAACCACAGTTACTTTCTGACAGATGTTTTAATCTTGTCCAGTCTGTTTTCCATTTCAACCTTTGACACTGTAAAGTTAATAACAAAAAAGCATTTTTAAAATTATTTTCAACAATAAATAAAGAATGTGAAATATGAATAGGTCAAAAATAAAATAAAAAATCTGACTCAGTTATAGAAATTTAAAACACCAAAACACTCACACCCCAACAAAAGGACAAAGGTTATCTAATAATTCAGGTTTGTGTCTCTCTACAAGAATCCAAAACTTTTTCTTTCAATTTGGTGCTAAGCAGAATAAATTAGATAAACAAACTGCTGACCTTTGACATATTATAATTTCGTCCATCGTGCAGAGCAGCTGGAGTCACTGTTTTTGTTGACCCGCATTCAGAGTTTAGTGCTTGCTGCCCTTTCTGCAGCATGTTTTGCTCCAGCTGGAAGCTCTGTGCCTCTTTGACATTCATAATGAGAAATGCTTGCATTATTTAAGCACAATTATCTTTCAAACAAAGCAAGGGAGCAATTAATGATGACCCATGAGGCAGCAAGAGACACGACTCTTCAAAATTTATGAACCAACAATAGGCTACAACACAAATATTTGTGTAACATATAAAAAGTTACCAAATTAGTTGATTTTAGTATAGTTTAGTCAGTGACTATTGTATGCTGAGGTGTAGCGTTAATGTCCAGCTGTGTGAATAATCTACAGTAGCAGCCAGTGGTTGGATTGATGAGTTAGGTGTAATAAATTAAATCACATCTGTGTGAGCTAATCTGCATTTTTATGCCTATGTAATTGTGAACAATGTGCTATAATGGAAGATGGACTCATTTTGGCACAAATAGAGAACAGTTAAGTTTCTCCTAATTGTCAGAACTTTCCATAATATCAATAAAAACAGGTTTTCAAAGCAGAAATGTAGAGCAGACCACCAACTTTGCAGACACAAGGAGCAATGACTTTTGGTGTATTACATAATTCTGCATACAACCGTCTCCTGTGGAAAATTAAATCAGTCAAGACCCTACAGCAGATTTTCACCAAAATCTTTAGGATTTTTAACAAGAAAAATGTTGGAGCCTCCCAGAATGCTTCTGCTTAAAACGTAGCTTTTATTTTTGTTTTTTTTGCTGTATCGTTAGTCCAGATTGCATTTCTTTTGTTAGCTTCACAAAAAAACAACCTCTCCACTCTGAAACCTCAACCAAAAGAAATAAAAGATGTCAACATGAGGCTGAGTAAGCCTCGGCTTATCCACCTATCCAAGGTCAGCTGTTCCTGCAATTGTTAAGAGGTCGATTTTAAGTTTCAGATTCTGGGTTTTCTTCTGACAAAAGCTAATTTTCCGGCGTTGTGCAAAATATCAAGAAGATTCAAGTTTTAAGGATCACTCTTTAACTCAGACCCTGCTTATATCATGTCTCAAAAAGCAGCACAGAATCATCCAGAATAAACTGTTTATCAAAATTGTATTTCATGTACAATTCCTTGAAGAAATGATGAGCAACAAAAAGACAGAGGAAGAACATTTAAAAAAAACGTATTTCCCCTTTGCTCCGATGAGCTTGTAAGATGGAAACTGGAGAAAAATGTTTAAGGAAACAGTTTATTCATTTACAGACTTGTTCTGCTGAGCTGTTCAAGGACCTCACCATGTTACATTCGAAACAAAGAGAAAGACTGTTACACTTCATAACATTTGGTTGAGCTGCACCGTGATAACCAGAGACAGGAATTGGAAGACAACAGAAAAATGTATATCTTTGCACCGGTACAAGAAAACCTGATTTCTGACAAAAATAAAGACATTTGCAGGCATTTATTCCCCGTCCCCCTCTTAAAAAGTTGATCATAGACACAGCATCTGAATTTAATCGAGGTCTTGTGGAGAGAAGTTGTTTGAGCTCAGAACTCCTCCTCTGCGTTTCTGCTCCTGGAGGCCTTCAGCTCCGTCAGGCGTTTGATGCACTCCTCCACACTGCACTCGCCGTGGACTTTGTTGTCTCGGGTGCGTACGTTCACAGTGTTGCTGGTCTTCTCCTTCTCTCCCACCACTTTGTCCGACAAGGCAGATTGCAAAAAAAGAAGAGAGAAAAAAAAAATCAATATCTAGACGGATAAGAACAGGAACCGATAAAAGAGGAATAAATGCATGTTGCCACTGACCCAGGATGAAGTTGTACTGTGCCAACTGTGCATTTCGGATCTTTTTGTTCAGAGTGCAGCTGGGATCCAGATCCACATCTGCCATGAAGCCGCTGTTGTGGAATTCCTGCTTGACCTGCAGAGTAAATCAGAGAAAGACAAAGCTTGTTTTAAGCATCACATGCTCATTACTTCAACATCGGGTCTAATCAAAAATGACAATTTGGTGGTTGTGGGGACAAATTTCCACCCAAAATATTCATTTTAGACAACTAAAACAGATCAATTTCTACTGTGGATGCAAAATAAAATAGGAACTTTTTGTGCAGAAAAGTGGTGAAAAAGCAAAAAGTTGTTGCCCTCCTAGCTGTAAAGCGTGCATGTCATGTTGCTTCTACCTGAAATAAAATATTCCATTTATACTAAAGTTCTAATGTAAGGGTCTGAAATACAGCTGAGATCAAAAGAACAGAAATGTTTTTTTTTAAGTGAGAAATGCTCAAAATTCTTATTATGGCTTTTATTCCAAGTGACTGACATGGACCAAAACTTTGTGCACAAATCTATTTTGTTGACTGTTGCTGCAGAATTCATATGTAAAGTACAGAGTAGGTTTGTGGGAAACTGCAAAAAAAAAAAAAAAAAAAGTCTCACTTATTTTTCAGTGAGGAAAAACGTCGTAGCTGAAATGCTGTCACTCAGCAGGAAGTGTTTCTAAGCTAAAAGCAGGGGACTATATTTCTGAGAATAATAGCTCAAATACATCCTTATGAAGCACATTTTTGAAGCTGAAATCTCCTGAATAGATGACTTGCAAGCATTATAGGAGTTTATTTCATGACATGTTTCTCTGAATTATTTAGTATCAAAGATGGACTAAGAATTTGTCAGATGAAGTCCCAAATATTTTTGTTCCAACCCCACAGATCTGCTTAAATCAGCATGACATGAAGAACCAACATGAAGGACCAATTAAATCAGACCTTTACCTCCATTAATCTGTGATGCTTTCCTCCATTCTTCTTTCCTCAACCATTCATCTAATAAATCCTGCTACCACTCAATCTTTCCTCCCTAAAATCAATTGTTCCTTCTGATCTTGCCTTCCTTCTTCAAATCAACCTTTGCCTTAAATAAATCTTCCATCCATCAACATTTCCTTTAGTAAATACTCCCTCCACTCAACCTTCCGTTTCTCCCCTTTTCCAATCAATCAATCTCTTCCTTCTTTCCAACAACCATTGTTTCTAATCAATCCTTAATCAATCGTTCATCCATCCAGCTTTCTTTAGTAAAACCTCTCCCAATCAACCCTCCATTTCTTCCTTCCTTCAATCACATCTTTCTACTTACAATTAAGCCTTCCCCGCTTTTTTTGCAGAAACCAACCATTCCTTTTTTCCTTCGTTTTTCAAATCAATACTTATTTCTAATAAGTCCTAATTCCAAAACCTGCTCCGTCCTTTCGTTTTCCAAACAGTCCCTCCCCCGACTTATTCTTCCCTTTCATGCCTCAATCCAATGACGCTTTCTTCCTCCCTTTTTTACTCGACTTCCCGTCATAGATTTAATTCTTCTTTACTTCCTTGCAATCAATCTATCCCATCTCTCTTCCTTCCATTATTATTTTTTCCATCCATTGATCTTTAATCCATCAATTCTTCCCAAAATGTTCCAACGAACAAAATGAGAAGCGTTTTTATACCTCCTAATAAAATGCAGTACTTTAAAGTTAGAAGAAAAAAAGCTGCTGTGACTGTTATAAGCGCTGAAGCGAACAGTGAGACTCCCAGACAGTTCTGCGATTCTGGTACGGCACAGGATCGCAGCCAACAACAAGATGCACACCAGGGATAAGACAAAAGACAAATAGCTTCAGCTTGGAGGTAAATTTAAATACTTGACAACCTCGCTGCCCTTGAGATGTGTCGCTGTATTAACATAGCAGAGGCGAGTGCTTACTTTCTCAGCATATTCTTCACAGGTTGGTCCCACAGGTACGACCATCACTTGACCGGGAGAAAGCCACAGCGGCCTGAAGAACAACAGAACATTTCTGCATTTATTGGACTTGTGGTGCAGCAGCAGGACAAACACAGACTGTAAAAAGGTTCAGGATACATTTCTGTTTTTTTTTTTTTTTTAAATTATTCATGAATTGCCATAACTCAAACCAACTTAAATAAAAACAAACACGTCTCTGTCTGTTAGGGTTTGTCCTTCTTTTCGATTAACCCAGTGAAATAGGATTGTTCACGAACCATTTGCCTCCGTAGTTCTCAGTCAGAATGGCGATCATTCTCTCCACTGATCCCAGAATGGCTCTGTGGATGATCACTGGTCTCTTGTGGTCATCACCATCATTACTGCAAACCAATTCAAACAAAACTGAAAAAATGCGATTGAAATAAAGACAGTAGGCAGTAAGAGAAGTTAAGACTTCATCCAATATTTAAGATGAATGAAAAGCAGCAGAGCTGTTACCCGACAAAGGAGAGATTAAAGCGTATGGGGAGCTGGAAATCAAGCTGTATAGTGGCACACTGGTGGTATCGACCGATGGCATCCTTGATCTGAATGTCAATCTGCAGACATAAAACACACGTGTGATCAGCGGCCCCTCCCTCCGGCTGATTTACAGCTGAACTAAATCAATGCTTCGGTGCGCCGCTCACCTTGGGTCCGTAAAAAGCTCCGTCACCCGGGTTCAGGACCCATTTCTCCCCAAACTCGTTTAAGCTGTTTTCCAGTTGCTGCGAAGACAAAAATGATTAATATTGCTTTACAGCAACATTCATGGTTGAGCAATGTCCAGGTAAACAGTGTTGCTAAGCACAGCAAGAAAGTTCATCTGGGACAAATCACTGAGCTGAGAACTGCTAATGCCTCCATGTTATGTTATGGCTGCTTCTGAGAAATAAAATGAGGAGGAGGAAGCACAGAGCTTTCTGCCTCTCCTTCTGCCCAGTTTATCTGTCTTTTTGGTTTATGTCATTTTCCATCTGTTTCACTAAATACATTAAACAAGCAATCAAGTCCAGGAGTTTTTCTCATAGAAAAATGTAACAATTAAAAAAATAAAACAAAACAAAAAGAATATAGTAGCTCAAAACACCATAATTCTCAGACAACCTACAAACAGCAAAACAGGAAGACAATCATAACACAAGACCTTATCCATGTACCATGACCTTTAACCTTACAGGTGCATCACAAAAAACACAAAATTACTATTAATGTCATACCAATTTAACTATTTCTATTGATTTTAGTCATCGTGTTTCTAAGAACATTTTTATATTACGTCAGACCAATAAAAAAAACATTTTCAATGCAGAAATATTATGCTACGGCCAAAGCAATATTAGGAAAGGCTGCAACAAAAGCTGTTTACACAGCGCTGTATGAAAGCATATTAACCTGTTGGTCTCAGGTTGTCATTCACAATGACAGGGGTGTCAAACTCCAGTCCTCAAGGGCCGCTGTCCTGCAGTGTTTAGATGTGCCACAGGTAAAAAACAGTGGAATGAAATGGCTTAATTACCTCCTCCCTGTGTAGATCGGTTCTCCTGAGCCTTGCTAATGACCCAATTATTCTTTTCAGGTGTGGTGCAGCAGAGGCACATCTAAAAGTTGCAGGACAGCAGCCCTTGAGGACTGGAGTTTGACACCCCTGTCACGAGAGGACCCAAATTTGGGTCCTCTAGTGACAGACAGGTTAAGGAAAAGTTGAATGGAAGATAAACATGCAGCGGAAAAAGGTGCATAAGTAGTGAGGATAACCACGGCCTTAAGAGGATTGTAAACTAAAGCCAATTCAAGTGTGCAAAGATTTACAAGGTGTGCAACTAAGAGCTCTTAGAGCCTTCACAAGAACCCGGGCTACTACTGGAGCATCCATCCTGTTATTCATCAGAACCAGCAATAATAAAGGTTTAACACATGTTATGCTGCGAGTAACACATGCATGAGTTTACATTTCTTAACAGAAAATTTACTTTTTGATATATATTTATGAGATATGAAAGGTTGCAGTAAAACATGATTATTTGATAATTAAAGCACTTCTTGCAATCAAACAGTCATGCTTTTCTTACCAGGAAATCTGAAGCACAAAAAAATATATATATATATACTATCTATTGCTAAAATGGATAATTGCCTCAATAAAAGCTTCAAATATTAGTTGCAGATAAAAACAAAAAAACAAACAATTTTACAGTAAATTAAGCTCTGTAAACATAAAAAAAGACAATAATTTTGAGGATGGGGAACTTAATAAAAATTGTTTAAATGATTGTCAATTAATTTAGTAATCGATGAATCATTTACTGAAGTACAGTAACTCAAAGACAGAACACAGTCAGGACAGTAATTAAGCCAAAGCTGAAGGGAAAAGCATATATTACATACATTTTGCATGTAAGATTGAAAATAAAAACCTGTCAGTAAATATGTTCTACCCAGAACTCCTCAGGTTTATATTTAGCTTCCTCTGTAACAAATTCTGTGACAAGAAAATCTCCTTATTTAGCGCCTTTTGCTATCCAGTTAAAAGGTTAAACCAAAACAGAGTCAGCAGATCAGTTTTACACTGCACTGATGTGAAGTCAAGCAGAAAGAGCTCATCTTTTCACATGTTGATGGTAGAAGTATTCATTTACTTGCAGATTCATCTTTTGCAACAAATGGCCAAGAGCTCTCTAAAGGAATGCTGTTATTACATTCAAAGCAAAATATGTTTTAATTAAAAAGGAATTTATTCGTTTATTTGCATCTTTTAACATTGCACAAAAAAGATGAAGTAGTTAAATGGAACATTTGCAAAATGTGCCACAAATTGATTACTAAAATAACCCTTAGTTGCAGCCCTAATAAAAATAGATGCATAAATAAGTCATGTAATGGAAATCAGGAGGGAAAATATGCATACGACAGTGCTAATCAGTATGTCAAGTGGGGAAAAAAAACAAAACGAAAAACTCAATTCCAGCAGCTATAGCTGCCAACAAACACCTTTTCATCCATCTAAAGCCTGCCAGTAAACCCTTACAAAACCAACAATCTGATGCCCTTCATTCAATCCCAAGTGCACCTGAAAACAAAGTCTTTTGTTTTATCAGCTGCCATTTAACGCGGACCTTACAACGTTCTCCCAGACGTCCAAGTAGTCCAAGAAAGGGTCTGTAACTAGACAGTCATTATTGCTCAAATTAACTCATCTCGTTGTTTGCTTTACATACAAATTGAGCCAATTGAGGCTTTAAATTGAAAAAATAATCACTGAAACATTGCTGCTTTTCCTGTAAATCAACTTGCTGGGACAGAACAGGAAGGGAAAGCAGCAAAGTGTGAATAATACCTCTGAAGAGGAAAAAAGCATTTTCTGAACTGAAGGCTGCTTTGAGAAAATATAAGTCTTCTGCTTCTGCCCAGCCAATACTTTCTAGCAGCACCTTTCTGGGTGTTCATGTTTTCTGATGTACTGAGAGGAACAGAAATTACCTTTTCTGCCTTGTTCCAGATCTCTGGCTCTCCCAGAAACTTCTCCGGTCTTGTAGAAAGGTTGAGTTTGAAAGTGAAGCCAAACACTTCATAAACTGTACGCAGAAAGTCCAGGCAGCCTTTAATCTCCTCCTCAATCTGGGGCCCACAAAAACAGAACATTAATATTTGAACACATAAATTTAGTAAAACATCATGTTTTTACAAGCATTAACAGTTTAACGTTTATATTCTTAGCTTTGTTCTTTTTTACTTGCATGCCTTTTATGGTTACTAAGCTTTTATCTCTGTTTTTGTGTTTTTACCCCAATTTATTGCAAACATGACAATGTTACTGTATACCAAGAACTACATAAATTTAAATTATTATCTAATTATGTAGGAAGCATAGATTCATCCTCTCTTTGTCTGTAATACATCTACCAATACACAGTTCAGTGCATTTTAATAGGTACACATCAGGTGTACCGGTTAAGCCATTAAGATACAACAGTTACATTTTTATCGATATCAAAGCAAAAAGAAGTTGGCTAAAATCCCCGTTTTCAATAAAATTTGGTGTTCTAAATGGAAAAATTAGATTTTATTTTTTTTCCACTCATTATCTAGAGTCTGTTTGCAATGAACCCAAAGCAGAAACACATGTATTCTTTAATGGCTTGTTATATTATCACATATTTTCCTAAAATCGAGCCGCCTTGGCCGAAAGGCTTTACGACCTGTGTGCCTTTTCCAGCCCTCTTTCACAATACACAATCACGAGCAAACTGGCTGCGCATTGCCGCATCTTCATGTATTAATCTGCTAATGAATAAAATTGCTTCACTTTTTGAACTTTTGGTCTCTTTAATTGATACTGGAAGTGATTTGGAGCAAATAACCTTGTTTCCAAACTGTTAACCACAGAGCAGAAGAATTTGGAGTTTTTATATGTGGATATGACAAAACAATTCATCATTAATAACACGTTTGCTGTGCCAGCAAGTGTTGTAGTAAAAGTTTGACATCCTGCAAATAAACACTGTGTGCTTTTATACCCAGCGTTTTTATTGTGTTCCCTTGGAAAGCTGACTCATGTTGTAGTTTTACCAAATTAAAAACTAAATCTACAGGAAGCAGATAAGATCTGAAATGCAGCAGTGTGATGAAAATACAACACTGAACACAACTGCAATGCACTGGCATTGCAGTTTTACTTCTGACAATTAAAACAAACAATGTTAAATATGAAGCAGCAGAACTAGGAATAAATTCATATTCCTTGTAAAAACCCTGCACATTCATTATTAACACAGCACGACCCGACATGAGCTGTAGAAATCGAAAATTATTTCAGGGCAGCATCATTTATTTTCCAACTTGTACTCTTTGACCTCAGCAGACAGCACCTCGGGGAACGTCACTCTGAGCAAATCATTAGCCACAGACAGCTTTTCTTCCTCCAGAAATGAGTGTTTTTGTAAGAGTCCTCACCTGGTCTATTGAGCAGAAGATATGCGCGTCGTCCTGCTGGAAGCGGCGAACTCGCGTGAGGCCAGTCAGGGCTCCAGACAACTCGTTTCTGTGCAGGACGCCAAAGTCGGCCATGCGGAGAGGAAGCTCTCTCCAGGAGCGAGGACGGTGATCAAACATCAGGCTGGATTCAAACAGAGAGGAGGAAAACAAACAAAAAAAAGTGTGAAAACACAATGCGACTTCAGTCTGAACTTAGGACAAAGAAACTGATTCAAAACAACACAGAGTAGATTTGATGCAACTGATAAAACAATGTAAAAGTTATTTTGGATGGCGATGCGATTTACCGAGAAGCGATAAGAGATCGGAGCAGTAAGATATTAAAGCAAAGATCCAAATTGTTACTTCCATTTATCCTGCAACTCAGCATTCAGCAAGAAACAGAAATGGGACATTTTCCATCTGAAAACACTACAAGGCCTTAAAGCCATTCCAATTTCAGTCATGCTGGTTGAAAATCTGCTGCAGCGACAGTTTGTCACAATAAGATGCAGAGCTAAACATCGTATCGCAGCTATTTTGCATGCCGAAGGTACTTCATTTCATGCAGGAGGAAAACAAGATCATTTATCTGATTTACAGGGTGTTTTCATTTACCATTAATGTTCATTTTTCCTCTCGCTGCCAGACTAAATTATACAATCTCTTGTAAGAAAATGCCTAGGTCTCACCAATGCCCAGGGCAGTTCATTGGTTTGAGTGCAAATGTCTCCTTCTCCGCTTCAAAAGAGAACATGTTCTCGCTGTAGTGCTGCCAGTGGCCCGAAGTCATCCACAGTTTGCTGTTGTAGATGTTGGGAGTCACTACTTCCTGGAAACCCCTCTTCCTGTATTCGCTCTGCGAAGGACACGCCAAAGTATTCCTTATAAGATACACGGCGCCTTTGAAGGACATTCTAGAAAAAATAAATAAAGCCCTGAACCGTCTTCTGTCACAGGGAAGGACTTCTGCTAACAAACGGCACCTTCCACACCTGATTACAACAGATGGTGTAAAAAATAAATTAAACTCAATTTGTACTTTATATTAGTGACATTACAGAAAATCTAATTTCGGTGGAAATTAGAGACAATAGAGATTGTGAAAAAGGAAGAATAGGTCACTCTTGTAAATGAGACCTCATCTCTCAAGTGGAGGTTTACAAAAAAAAAAGAAAAAGAACCTCCACTTTTAATTACAGGGAAAAGTCAAAATAAGTACATTTAATTAAACTGCATAACATGCAAAAGTTAGAAGTGGAACATTTTAGGAAATCCAATCTTTAAATTATATTTATTGCCTCAGTCTAAGAAAAAAACTATTCTTATAAAAACATCTTCCACAACATTTGTGACTCCTAAAAAATAAATGCTACAAGCTTTTTTGCTTTATTTGGACTTTTTTTTAAAATCAGTAATCATTGACATCCTGTTTCCCTGGTGTGTAATTATGAGGTGATACAGCAGTTGGCCTTTCGTTTTCAAGATGGGAGAGCCAAGAGGTCATATCACATAAATTAAGAAATGGTTATAATAAAAGAGCTGAAACTGCACTGATCTACAATTGTATCACTGACTAAAGGCTTCAAAACTGTTTTTCTAGTATTTCAAAAGAAAAACACTAGCTAAGAGCGGCATCTTGAATTAATCATAACACTACTTTAGGGTTTAGCAGAGTTGCAAATAATTGTGGAAGGAACTTTACCTTCAATTTTGTTTATAAAGGAAATTAGAAACACTAAATTAAATGAGCAATTGCTTTTCTTGTTGCTTTAACACTGCTTAACTCCTTGAAATCTGATCTGCCAAATTCACATTTGGATTTATACTGATTATTTCATCTCATTTTTATATGTTAATACATCTTGGCTTGCTATGTCTACTTGGGTGTAACACTTCAAAATCTAGCCACGAAAGAGCTTTCACAATAAAATCTTGGGCAACTGATGGGATTTTTTTCCACCATTAAAGTATTTGACTGCCTGATTACTATATTTGACAGAGGTGGAGTTTAAGCTTGTGCAGACAGAGCTTCTTTATGAAACCCAATTTCGTTTCTCGAAATCGCCTCTGTCAGAAATCCACTGTTACATTAAAGTGAAATTGCTTAAAGTGTTTTTTTCTTATTAAGTGCACAGTCTGACAATCAAGATTTGAAAAGCAATTTCTCACCCCTTATAATATAGAGAAATAACTTTTCTTTAGTGCCGTCAAATGAATTTACATGTTTCGATTTATTTTACAAAGGGTTAGTTCACTTCTGGCAACGGCATTTGACTTACAAACTTTAGTCTGGTTTGGGCTTGTCTAACAAAGTGAAAAGCAGGAATTATATTTGGACTGAAACAGCAAGTTGGCTACAGCTTGAAATGCACAATAGGAAAAAGCAAAAAGTTTCATTTCGGGATTTTACAACTCTGCTTGCTATCTGAACAGAATGTAATGTAAAGCAGTTCAAGTTAAACTGCATGTCGATGATAAGGATGGTGGGAAATGTCTGATTTTATATTGCAGAATTAGGTCTTCAGGTGCTGTTCTAGTAGATGGTCCCGAGTTTTAAAACAGACATTTAAAATGTTTGACTACCAAAATAAAGAGTGTTTATGTAAAATTCTGAATAATCCAACATTAGACTAATTAGCAGTCTAATCAATTTCCAGAGGTAGAAATAACTGAACCTATTGTTCAAGAAAAGTCATGAAATTTAAAAATTATATGTCTTTTATTTTTTGTGTATTATCCATACAACTCCAAGAGTAAACACACAACATATCAAGGCTGCACTACACTGCTGTGTTAAGTAACTCTGCCCAAATACCATATTTGAAGAGTTCTTCTTAAACAAAAAAAAAAAGAGGACTGAAAGGTTGTTTAGTCATTAAAAGTCTCTTTTTGAAATTAAAGTGAATTTTGAATTACAGGTCCCAGAGTCTGGAAGAAAAGTGAAGAGGATGAAAATCTGTGTTAAGTTTCTACAGTCTGTGACTGTTTAGGATGCCATCTGTTCATGTTGGTTCACTGTGAGCCTGAAATATAGCTTTTTGTGTTTAATTAACCAGCATAACATACAAGTCTATTTCTGAACCAAGATTAATAATCTAATTCGTTAAGATGCACATTTATGTGAACAGCTGCACAGTTAAAAGTGCAAAATATATCAGCATGGGAAAAACACTTAACATACCCTAATGTATCAATTATTTAGAGCAATCTAAATATATTAATTTGCCATAAATGACAAAAAATAATTGCTTACATTACATATTTTTTATGTTGCTGTAACCATTATCTAAAAGAACAGCTTTGCAAACTGCCTGTTTATTATCAAAGCATGTGTATGCAATATAAATAAGGCAGAAAATGGAGAAAAAGAAAATGTGTTAAATATTGAATCCTACTGCACTTCTGCGCTTCTACTTTTGTAAAGAACAAGTGGAGCTTGTTCCCTGATCATTTTATTCTCTTCAGGTTTTCCCGCGAAACTAAACTTTCTGCCTCAAACCCTGGACTTTTCCTCTCAAAGCTTGGAGCGAGATCAAAGCAATTATCCACTGCGGGCCTGTCGGCTCCAACTCACTCTGATGAACTCAATCAGTGTGTTGTAGATGAAGGCCCCTTTAGGCAGAAAGAAGCAGCTCCCTGGACTCAGTTCATGGAAGAAGAAGAGTTCCTGCTCCTGAATTAAAAAGAGAAAAGGTTTGTTAAACTGATGGGAAATTTAAGTGGGTAATACCAAGGTCAAACTAGTTTTTCTTTCACATAATGCAACACCTCATTATACACTAATTCTGGTCTGCATTTGTGTTCCTGTTTGACTTGTTTTTCCACAAGTATGATTACATGGAGCAGACGGACATAACACACGCCCTGCAGCTTAACAGATCTAAATATAACTCCTTTATTTCTTCTAGCATCAACACTGTCTCATCGGAAAAGTTACACTATAAATGTAGCAATTCATACACTGATACATAAAGAAAATACATAAAATTAAATCAGTTGTACTACCAGCAACAGCATAATCAACATTGTTTTTTTAAACATTCCCAAAGACAACCAGGAAAATTGGATTATAATAAAATTTCACAGTCATTTTTAAAGAAGGTTTGCCTAGTCAAATCAATTCTTTCATTTAAAAAAAAGTTATTCAAGTAGACTGAATAGCAGTAGACCCGCAAATAACTGTTTTTAACATATTCAACCCTTCAGAATACTCAATGATTTTACTCTCTTTCTAGCTGACACTGCTGTTGTATTTCAGCTCCTACCCGGCCCAGTTTGCGGTGATCTCTGTTCTTGGCTTCCTCCTGAAACTTCTCCCACTCTTTCAGCATTTTGGGGTCAGGAAAGGAGATTCCGTAGATCCTCTGGAGGGTTTCCATGTCTGCTTTTCCCTCCCAGTAGGTAGAAGAATTCTAGCACAACAACAAAAAAAGAAAAAAAAACAGGGAGAGGATATAAAACTTCACCGTTCTCCAGAGTCCACCAAGTCCCATGAGTGTAAGACAGAGTAGCTCTGTTCCAGCAGTTGGAACAAACTAAATATAGTTGGTAGCAACAAATAATGGCACACATAGTTTTTTACTAGACTAACCTTGTGGATTTTAAGGGCTTTGATCTTTCCAGTGTGTCTCACATGAGGTCCCCGGCACAAATCAATTAGTGGACCACATCTGAAATGACAAGATATTTGTGGAAAAAAATACATATGAATAGGCCTGTCACCATAACAAATTTTGCTGAGTGATTAATTGTCTAAAAAATTATTGTGATAAACGATAATATTGTTTCAAGACCTTTTGACAGTGATTTAATGGAAATGACTAATAATGCACGCTATTTCCTGCCATAGATGGATACACTTTATTTTCAAAAGAACACATAACACTGGAATTGATAAACTAAATAAACAAAACACCCAAAAACAAAAATAAAATGAATTCTCAGTCTCCATTAACAAAAAACGTACTTGAATAAAAACTAAACAACATAAAGCCAAAGTGGAAATAAATACTGCATTCAACCAAAAGAGTGCCAAGTATGAAGTCTGTATACTATATTGCCCTTCAGTAATCACTAGATTTAATGGGCACATCCGACTACCTAATGCAGTAGTTCATACTACACAATTTTTTGCCCCCATTTTCCTCTTAAGATAATCTTAGATCGATCTAAGATTATCGCTGGCGATGTCTGATCATCCTGCAGTGTGATTTAGATCATCGTGGCCGCTCAGATCTAAATCAGGGGTTTCCCCCAACTGGGAGCTTGCTGAATGTGACAGGTAGCCAATCAGAAAGCACGGATTCTCCTCCTGCTTTCAGAGGGGAAATAACAGAGGGGAATCCCAAACAGCTGACACAGCGCAACCTGAAGTCCAGATGACATCCAGATATGTGGAAACAACATTAATATTTAACATTTTGTGCAAAGAATATAGAAATGACAAGGGGAGGAGTTGGAGCCAAATTGCTACCGCAGTTGATGAACCCGGTAAGTTTTCAGCTGCTCTTCGTTAACGTGACATAAAGAGGTTATAATGATTTCCATTCAGTCAGGACTTTATGCTGACTCTAGCCACATGCATTGGAGGTAGATTCTAGTAAAGCATTAATGCCTGATTTTAAAATGACTTAACTGGACTTGTAGCCATTATTTTGGGCTACAAGTCCAAAATAATGGCTGTGTGGCTGGACACCACACAGCACGACGAACCCGATCGAACCGTTATGCCTAGGATTTCTGTCGGCTAATGTGTCTCAGGTTTTGAAAATGGGCCGACAACTCGTGTTGTGTGTGCTGGACATTACACTAAGGAAATGAGGAAGGGAGGGTCAGTGGAGAGCACCGGCGTTGAGCCTTTTTTCATTCAGTGTCATCAAGAGAAATAAAAAAAGGCGTGCGATTAATTGATTTATCGTTTATCGCGACAGGCCTACATATGAACATAATTTAATTTTTTTTTATCAGCAATAAAACCCAAAAATCACATGTATAAAAAAAGTCTGAAGTATCAGACATAAAGTATTGTATATATTACATGGGAAACCCGTGAGGATTTCTTGTCTAATATACAGAACCAGATGACAGATGTCACTGATTTAGGTCATGTAGGTCAACATTGTGTATGTTAACAAGTTCTGGTGCAAAAATATGTTTATAACAATTAAAATTTGGCTAACGAAATTTGTGCGTTTCAGGTTGTCTTTACAAATTTGCAGAAAAATCCCCCAGAATATTTACGTCATCCAGCCTTTGGACTCACCTGTAGACGGTGGTGGTGGGAGTGGTGACTTTCTCGTTCAGAATGCGGCACTTAAACTTGTTGTACTTTAAAAGAACATCACAGAGTTAATAATTATTTAGAACCTCTTTGTATTTAAATGTGTATCCATTGCCTTACCTTAAACATTTCCAGAAGAGTTTCTTTCTTTATCTCCAGCCTTTCAAACGGCTGCTTGTCCTTGATGATTTTCTTGCAAAGGCTCTCCAGACAGGGAAAGTCATTACTTGATACGCCTCTGTTAAAAAAAAAAAAAAAAACACAATAGCATTAAGAACAGAGAGACATTATATTCTACTTAGTTTTCCTAATTAAAAGTAATCTACCATGTAATCCAGTACAATCTAGTTAACTTTATGAGTATTTTCATGCATAACTTTTCAAACATCCTAATTTTCATACCATTTTTAAGTTTATAGCACACATTTCTAGACTGCACAGGCTTTAAATCTGTAAATAATGATTAGATAATGATTAACTGTTTCGTTTAAAAAGGAATAAAATTGGAAAATATTACCAATTTGTAAACTAAAAGCCCCAGACTCTATAAGAAGGACATTGTGTCCACAAAGTCATAACTTAGACAAAGCAAAAACAAACACTACGGGTCCTTGGCTTTAGCCCTTCAGCAATGTCAAAATATCCTTAGACCAACTGTCTCCAGTAGGGCCATTAGCATAAACTGACTTCATTATGCGGGTTGCAGAATTATTTGGAAAACATCATTGAAGCAGAAAGAAAAGCAGCTGTAGCAAAAAAATAAATAAATAAAATAAAATAAAGTCAAATGAGAACATTATTCACCAGAAAACTGTTAACACATTAAAGCTAAACTGAAAAACACCCAAGAAAAATCCAGCTCAACTACCTGAACCGCTCAACAAATTACCTGTATTCTGAGGTATATTACTCATCAATCTCATAGAACCTGCTAGACACACGTTACACCCAAAAGACTCTCACTAACCCTGAGCAACTCACTCATTGTTATCCAGAAACATGTCGTAGTAGAAACCGTTCTCAATCGGAGGTCCGTAGCAGAGGCAGCCGCCGTAGACGCGCTCCATGGCTTCTCCAAGGATGTGGGCACTGGAATGCCAGTAAACCTAAAATGTTATCATAAAATGTCAAGTAGTTAAATATTAAATGCAAAAAAATATATATTTATTAAATTACTGATGGGCATATGAAGGCAAAACAAACTGACGTGATAAAGAATGGGTATTTTTCAAATGTAATTTCTTAACATTATAAAATATGTTTTACAAAACAGCAAGATGTTTATTGTAGGGAAAAAAAATCCTAAAGTTTTAAAAATAGCTTTTGAATGATGCCGTTAATCTGACTGGATTGCTGAACTTCATGTTTGAACAGTGTTATTCTGGTGCTTATTATGATTGCAGTTAAACACATTTTGAATTATTTAAACTCTCAAAAAGCACAACTCCTTGCCAACAATTACAATACAAATATTTTTCAACAATGATCTGCATTTCATGCACCATTAAGCACTTTTAGGAGGAATCACTGATCAAACACAGTTTTGTTTGATATTAATAGATACTGTTAAAATTGAAGTTGAGTCATTAGCAAAGCAATTCATTTGAAAAATATTAAAAATATTTACTTATTGTTACAACTATGATTTTATCCTAAGATACATCCAGCAAGATAATTGCCAAAGTCTTACCAGATGTACAAGAAAAAAGAAAGAAGAGTTTGGAAGATACCAACAAATAAAACTGTAAATATGTCCAAATTACTCCCAAATAAATGAATCTGATTCAGACAGAATCAAGAAAACTGAGGGGATTTGTGTAATCATAACCATATGCAGAAATTTGATATGCATCAGTTTCTGCCAGTTCTCCAAAAACAGGACGATGGATGATTTAAACTTACGGCTTGAGCTTCTTCATCATCAAACTTGAGCAACTGAAGGCTGCAGTCACCCTCCAAAGGCCTGTCAAGGTCCCACACACTGTTGTTTACTTTGGCAATCACTGTGTTGTCAGCAAGGCCTTGGCTGCACCGTAAAACATAAAATATTCCACATCAAAGTAAAGAACAGGCGTGCATATCAACTGGGGAATGGCTGCTATAGAAATCCCGGTATTTTAAACTCTGCTGATAATGGTAGGTAAAAAAATGAAAGCGCCAGCTCCCGTGGTCACAGGGTGTTACTAAGTACATTTTCTACTTAGAAATATCTACTGCCAGCAATTAAACAAATTAAACCATGGATTTTTTAATACACAGAATTAAGCTTGGAAACAATTTATGCAACATAAACATTATAAATGGATATTGTCAAGTTGGTGAGCTTTTGTTTTACAAAGATATATTTTGGGGTATATTAACAAGCAGCTAGAGAAAACAAGATTTTCCTTGGAGAACACTGTGTGCTTCTTAATTTCCTATAAAAATACTGAATTTTAAAGTGTACCTTATATAAATACATCAGAGATGCAATGTTTGGTTTGTGGAGATTTTTCAATATCTAGGAATATACTCTATATTGAATCATTGATTAAGATAACCAAAGAATACCAAACACACAAAATGTTTTATCTAGATTTATTTATTTATTTTTTTACTTTCTTGTGGCTAGATGAGTTAATCAACTTATTAATAAAACAACCACAAGACTGGCTGGTGGCAACTGCTGCTTTTAGTAATACAAGTGATGTGGACTATTTAAAGGAGAGCAACAATAATCACATGTTAAATAACAACACATCACAGTTCAGCTTTTGGCAATCAAATTTTGGTAACCCCCGTTTTTAACTGTAATACCACTATAATTACAGCAGAGCCATCATTACGCTGACCTGATTCCACATGCCACTTGGTACGGCGTGGTCTTCCAGGACTCCGCCTCCACCACCTTCCCATCAGGCAGGGTCACCTTGATAGGCTTGCTATCCGTCGCAGCTCTCTCTGCAATCAGAGCGTCGTGCTCAGCTTTCAGCTTTGCATACAAAGTGAGACGCTCGTCGATGTACTGGGGCGGTGGTGACAACTGTGGGGGAAACGCAGGCTGTAAGTACAAGGACTGGCAACAGTTAATAGGCTGGCGGTGTTTAATATATGCACTGGGTTAAACAGAACAGCCGACATGCTTCCCTTCAAAACAAAAACCGGTGACTGTTTGGGTGAAGCACGACACAATAATACATGAGGCTTTAAGGGATTTTACCAACAAAAAAAAGAAAAAAAAATCACAGAAATTAGAAAATAGTCAATGCTTAAAAGCTAAGTGTAGAAAATCCTGTCATATATGTGTATGTATATATATATATATACATATATATATATACACACATTTCGCAATAAAGCCCTATGTAAAAAAAAATACAATATTGTATGATCTTTGTCACAGAAGGTAGTTTTGTCTAGTAGACACACATAAGGTTGTACATGAGGAATGTAAGGTTGTACATTTGTGAGTCATTACAAATGTACAATAATATATGGCACCTGAACTAAAGTTGAGGTCCATTCATTAAAATAATTAACTACACATTTCCAAAGCTGGTTTTAAACATGTTGCATAGGGTGTTCAATATTTAAACAAGCAAAATTAAGAATCATTCTAAATCAGTCTGAATGTTGTACCATCAACAATAATACAAGACTTAAACTTCAAGGAAGTTCAAATAAATGCTGTACTTTAGATTTCTTAAAATGAATCACTTTTCTATCAGGTAGTTATTTCCAACGAAGCTTGTCCATGTTGGAAGCCGGTTTTACAGTCTAGTCCAACATGTTTTGTCTGTAATGATTGTTTTGCAAATAGATCGTCTTAAGCAAACCGAGGCCAAGATCCTGTTCAGATCTGGTGTTAAACATCCAGGCAGATTCCGACACAGGATGACAACTTTAAGCATGACTGTTCACACCCAGTATTAAAATTCTCCAGCCTGAATGACCAGATCCCAGTTTGCAATTGTTCTGTGAAAATGCCATGCAATTACCCAAGTTAGAGTACTATTCAGGAAAAAATGAATTTATAAAATCAGACACATCATCTGTGTTTCCACACAAAGCTGGGCTTATAGCTTAAGGAAGCTGAATCATCCAGGTGAATATACAACACACTACTGTACTGTTGCAGATTTTCAAAAACAAACATTACACAGCAGAGAAAACCTACTCACACAGCCTGCAACCTGTAATCCACCAACCAATATAATTCCCCAAAAATCTCTCTAAGAGAACAGGGATTTCAACAAAAAGCTTATCTTATTCATAAAGGAAATCAGTGCTTCATTTCAATAACATTGCTCATAAAATATAGTTTTTAACAAGAAGTTAATTTTGCTTCTTGAGAAGAGTAACACTGATTAGTTGTCATTCGTTGAACCTCAGCAGGTTCAACAAATCAGTGAATCAGTGAGGTTAAGTTGTTATCTCAAAACAATAAATAAATACTGGTTAATCAACATTGTCTTATGCTGTCGGGTCAAGAAACCCGTATGATGTTTAACTCACCTCAGTCTTGCCTGCAGAGTCCCCAGAAACATTTTTGCTTTTTTTCTTCCCTCCATTCTTACTGGATGTACTTGACTCCTGTCCAAACACCACAAGGAAGAAAGTGATAATAATGACATGTGGTCACTACTGGGACAATATCCTGTTTTTCTATCTACATTTAAAATACATATGGAGGGCATAGACAAGTGCAAATGTTAATATCGTAACAGAAATTACATCTTTTGGTAGTTATTAACAACCATACGGAAAGCAAACAAAAACGTGTGAAATTAATCACAGGACACAATAATACTCGGTTGTTTGTTATCCCCAGGTCACCAAACCCTTGACGCCTGTCAGTCTATAATGAAACCTTTGTTGACTGAAATAAACATTTAGATATTGGGTGCAAACCGATTTATACTGTGAACCCAGAACAATCTCCACAAAACGTTGAAAATGTGTTACACATTAAATAATATTTCAAATGACAATGAAATCAACAATTACTCACATTTTTCACAGAGTTTGGCATGAACGCCTGGTTTACTAAACCATGCAAACAGACGACCCACAAGTACCTGAAAGCTACTTCTAGCAACTCACCACGAAACATTTAAACACAAACTAAAAGTTTAAAAGTTAGTAAAAGAGCGTTTGCGATTATATTGTCACAAAGAATTCACTTACAAGTCAGCTAGCCGAAGCATTAGCGCCACATTGCAAATGGCTAAATGACAGCATGCATCTTACCACAGGCTAGGCTAGCTACTAGTTGGCTTTTAACAGTATATTTATCCCGATATAAAAATAAAAGGATCACCTTTATGCTCCGGTCCACTTGCAATTCACTCATTTCCTCTACCAAAGTCTGCTCAGCCATAAGGAATCAAAAACGAGCCCACATTCAGAGCTAAGTTATGCTATATGAAGTGAAGTGTGTGCAGCAGGAAAACCGGGTGAGGGATGATGACATTTCCGGGATATTCTGATGCAACATTACAGATTGGGCGGAGCTTCGTTTGACAAGAAAATAAATTTGTCAACCTTCTAACAAACCAGTTTTGTCCCCTTAAAGTTTTACGAAAACACTTCGTAAAACTCGGTTGTTTGTTATCCCCAGCTCACCAAATCATTGACGCCTGTCAGTCTATAGTTTATTTCAGTCAACCGTTGTTGACTGAAATAAACATTTAGATGTTGGGTGCAAACCGATTTATACTGTGAACTCAGTATAAATCGGGTTCACACTATAACCCGATTTATGTACTGTCAGAAATCTATAGAATCCCATATGAACAAGTGAATATTCCCTACTGAAAAGTTTGAGGGTGTGACAAGACAACAATTGGGGTATTTGGGGTACCAAAATTGGAGTTTATTATTTAGAAATATTATATTATTTATATTAGACCTGTCCAGGATGTACCCCGCCTCTCGCCCGGAACGTTAGCTGGAGATAGGCACCAGCACCCCTCCCGACCCCACTGAGGGACAAGGGTGTTCAGAAAATGGATGGATGGATGGATATTATTTATATTATTTATTGAATAATAAACCTTAGTTTATTATTTAAAATTAATAAACTAAAGTTTAAAGTGTGGCTACAGATGGTTTACTATGTCTCAGTACACAACATAAAACTGGGTGTGGAGCTCCTTAGTGACGTTCCTTCCATCTAGTACTACAAGTCTGGGGTCAGGAAAAAGGCATCGAAGATCGTTGCAAACCGCACAGATTCTACCAAAACTATT